>NC_085926.1:187843636-188146666 GCF_029289425.2 Pan paniscus | reverse complement strand
GACAACCTACAGAATGGGAGAATATTTTTGCAAATTATGCATCTGACAAAGGTCTAGTATCCAGCATGTAGAAGGAACTTAAATAAATTTATAAGAAAAAAATTAAAATGGGCAAGTACATGAACAGACACTTTTCTAAAGAAGAAATACATGTAGCCAACAATCATATGAAAAAAAAGCTCAACATCACTGATCATTAGAGAAATGCAGATAAAAATCACAATCAGATACCATCTCACAATAGTCAGAATGGCCATTACTAAAAAGTCAAAAAATAATAGATGCTGGAGAGGTTGTGCAGAAAAAGGAACAATTATATACTGTTGGTGGGAGTGCAAATTAGTTCAGCCATTGTGGAAGACAGTGTGGCAATTCCTCAAAGACCTAAAAAGAGAAATACCACTCAATCCAGCAATCTCATTGCTGGGTATATACCCAAAGGAATATAAATCATTCTGTCATAAAGACACATCCATGTGTATGTTCACTGCAGCACTCTTCACAATAGCAAATACATGGAATCAACCTAAATGCCCATCAATGACAGATTGGATAAGGAAAATGTGGTACATATACACCATGGAATACTATGCATCCATACAGAGGAATGAGATCATGCCCTTTGCAGGGACATAGATGGAGCTGAAGATCATTATCCTCAGCAAACCAATGCAGCAACAGAAAACCAAATACCACATGTTCTCACTTATAAGTGGGAACTAAATAATGTGGATATATGGACACATAGAAGGGAACAATGCTCACTGGGGCCTACTGGAAAGTGGACAGTGGGAGGAGGGAGTGAATCACAAAACAAAACCAATGGATACTAGGCTAAATTCCTGGCTGACTAAATAATCTGTACAACAAATCCCTGTGACACAAGTTTACCTGTATATTATAACAAACATGCACATGTACCCCTGAACTTAAAGTTTTAAAAAAAAGAAACTTTTTCTTTAAACTTAATTAACTTTTATATTTCCTCAGATTTCTACTCCCTCATTACTTCTTAAGGAAAGCCTTCTCTTCTCCCTATTATATGCTCTGAAACTATCTTCCACCTCTTTCTAGAGCACTTATCAAAGTTTAACTTGATCTTTATTTATATGATTTTGCATGAATTTCCATCTCTGCCACTAGACCTCTATGAGAGCAGGAAAACTTTTTTCTAAAATTGAATATAATGCTTAGCAGTACCTGAAACAGTGGCATAGTGCCAACTATTTCGCTGAATGAATGTCTGACTAAATTAGTGAAAGAAAAGAGGGCAAATTAGAAGAAAGGAAAAAAGGAAGAAGGAAGCCAGGAGGAAGGAGAAAAAGAATGAAGTAACCAACTGGAAATTGAAGGGAAGGAGAAAAGCCTGTCACAGAGGTTATAATTTTTATATTTATTATTTTAACCCAGATATAGTTGTGATATCTCATTGTCAGACTGGCAGCCCTGAGCATCTTTCTTGGCTGAGTTCTGTAGAACTTAGTCTGGGCATCCTCATACCCACATAGTTGTGGTAAGAATGGGGGATGTTCTGTGAGATGCTGACATTTCTGTTATCCATGAGCTCAAAACCAGCTCTGTCTAATGCTAAGTGGTCTTCCAAGTATAAGAAGTATCGTTTTAGCTAACTATAAATTATATTTGGATTAAATAAAAGAAACAATTATTATTTTGGCAAACACATAAGAGAAAAATTCACCTAGACAAGAGTGGCTTGACTATGTCAGATTCTAAGGATAAGAGACAAGTAGCCAGGCAGGAAATGGAAGGGCAAGAGGCTAAGTAGTTTCTTCCTCTATGGATGAAGGCTAAGGAGTGCCAACACACACTCTTAAGTCCTTGGCCTCACTTAATAGTTAATGTCAATGAATTAGTGCCTAATGAATAGATATTATAGATTAAATATGTACGTTTCTCCCAAAATTCATAGCTTCACATCTATTCTCCAATGTGGAAATATTTGAAAGTAAGGCCTTTGAAAATTGATGAGGTCATGAGTGCAAAGCCTCCTCCAATGGAATTAGTGCTCTTAGGTAAGAGACACCAGAAAACCCCTCATCCCTCCTACCATATGAGGGTATAACATGAAGACAGCCATCTACGAACCAGAAAGCTAGCACTCACCAAATCTACTGGTGCCTTATCTTAGACTTTCCAGACACCAGACCTGTAAGAAATAAATATCTGTTGTTTATAAGCCACCCAATTTATGATATTTTATTATAGCAACCCAAACAGACTAATACGCTTGGCAACCTTGATGTTAGCTGTTAGCTTAGACATCCAGCTCAAACTTAGCATCTAGGAGGACTCCTCTGCTGGTATCATCTGGTTAGTTCTATACGTCTTTGGCCGCCAAAATTCAGTTTCTTTCAAATCTCGTGCATTATTTGATGTACATAAGAACAGCCTCAGACAATTTAACCTCTTCTTTTTTACTCTTTCCCTTTCACTCCAGGCAAATCCTTCACCCTCCTCTCAATCAGTCACATTTTTTCCCCAATCTTCCTTTCTTTCTTCATCAGCTCACATCTTCTCATTTCTCCTTTCCTATCTCTTTAGTTCCAAACAATTTTTTTCCATTTAATTATAGTCACGGTAATTATACTCATGACATTATGTACAAGGATAGACGTATTTTCAAGAAAACAGCCCAGCTCACAGCAACATGTGTAAAGCTGGAAGCCACTATTCTAAGTGAAATAACTCAGAAAGAAAATCAAGTGTCACATGTTCTCAGTTATAAGTACTATTCTATATATCACAATGTTTCCATACATTTATATGGTAATTCACAATATACAATGTATTTGTGTATACATTATAGAGAAAGCACCCAGCAAAATGCTTGCTATATACTCTGTATTCACTAACATTTTATAACATTCCCTTGAATTGTGTTGTAAGTTCTCCTAAAATTTTGTGATATAGACAAAAGAGACCTTATAATACAATTATATAAAAGAAGAAATTGCTGTTCACAGAAGTGATCTGATTTGTGTAGGATCATACCTCTTTTAATAGGAAAAACCAAGATAAAAACCTAATTCCACAAATTTCGGGTACATTACTTTTACCTTGAACACTAAATTTCAGTTCTGTTTTTACTGGTTATATTAATATGTTGTTTCTCAGATGCCATTGCATAATAATACATCGATATAGTCTCATTTTTAAATTTCATAACTGCCTGTTTCGACAACACTATATACCAAAACAAAGCCTCGATAAACCTCATATTGTTTCTTAAACCTCTATAAAGCAAGATAAAATTAAGCTGTATCCTTCCTTAATTTTTATCCCTTTCAGTTAAATAATTCCACTGTACTCCAATATATATGAACAATAGCAATGGATTATCTGTCACACCTGAGTAGGGCTTACAGGAGCTGAATACCATTTTAAAGAAAAGGACCTTTCTGAGCTGCAGTCTCTGCCAGACTTTGTAAAGAAGTGACTGGAATAAGCAGGCCTGTGCCCATGGGGTTGGACAGTAGCTGGCCTGAATTTTTCTGAAAGGACATTAACAACGTGGCAAGCTGTAATATGCTAAACAAAGACTTCCATAATTTCATGCACTATAATTTCTATAGATCAGGTATGCATGCAATAGTTTTCTAAAAGTGATGAGGTAAGGAAAACCCTTGGTGATATGAATATTAGCTAACTTTAGTACTACTACATGTTAAAGGTGTAAACAGGTAGATATTCTCTTGGGAATATTTAAAGACATGGAAAGCCTCTTTCTTTTTAGTTTATCATTGTTTTTAAAAACCAACTTACTTATGACAACTGGTCAGATAAATAGAGAAATTTTAGCTCTGAAAAGAATGATAAAATTGAAAATTTTCAATGCATTCTCATTGTCACTAATGCTGAGTGTGTAGTGCCTAGCTCTACTATAATAGCATTTCCTAAAACACCCTCCAGGAAATACTAAATGTTATTTAAAAACAGATGAAGGCAACATTTTTCATTTATAATTTAATTTGATGCTATATTAATAATATATCAAATATATTTTGTGTCTTTCATTGTTTAAAAAATGTAATGTACTCTACTGCATACTTTGAACAACCAAACTATACAAAACGAATTCTATGGGTAAGAGGGGAAAAAACTGAGGTTCTCATATTGTGACCAAACGAAATAAGCAAAAATCCAGTGAAATCAAAACAACCACAACCTCAAAGTAAAATTAAATAGCAACAGCCATTGTTTTAAAAACTGGCGGTAGAGATGGTGAGGATCTTTCCAAGATGTAAGCATTAATGATGTTTGGAATAGCTTAATTCAAGACCATCTGCTTAGTTACTACGTAGTTCATTTGCTTCTCTTTATTACAATGGATATGTATAAAATAGGTTTTACATATTAAGTGGCGATCAAAATAAATTACAAAATCTTATTATGTAATAAACTTTTGTTTCTTCTTTGAATATCTGAACATTTTCTGTTGAGTTTCTATTAATATAGTATAACCTTAAAAGTATCCCTGGCCGGGCGCGGTGACTCACGTCTGTAATCCCAGCACTTTGGGAGGCCAAAGAGGGTGGATCACCTGAGGTCAGGAGTTTGAGACTAGCCTGAAAAACATTGCAAAACCCTGTCTCTACTAAAAATACAAAAATTAGCCAGGCGTGGTGGTGCATGCCTGTAGTCCCAGCTACTCAGGAGGCTGAGGCAGAAGAATCGCTTGAAGCCGGGAGACGCAGATTGAAGTGAGCCGAGATCGTGTCATTGCACTCCAGCCTGGGAAAAAGAGCGAAACTCCGTCCCAAAAAATAAAGTATCCCTGTGGTCTGATAAGTTAGGAAAATGCCCTGAAATACTGGGGGGCATTTACATATAGGAGGAAAAGAGGAAAATAAAAGCATGTACGTTGGAATCAGACAGCCCTAGATTTAAATCTTAGGTCTTCCACTTACTAATTATATGACACTAGGAAAATGTATGAGTTTATCCAAGGACTTTTGTCTTTGCGAGGAACACAGAGATGTTACAACTAGCAACATAGACATGGATTCTCAGGATAGAAAGGATCATCAATATGGCGACTCCGGTACTTTGGTGGTTGAATTTTTTTTATAACATCCACATTTCAAGCAATGCTGCTTGTAGTTCACTGGTACACACTTGTCAAGCATCTATTAAACTGGAAGAGGTGCAAAGAGGAAAGAACAATTATGTGTCAAACAGTGAGATAGATATCTAATATATCATAATGTTATCCAACTATCACAAAAAATGATATGAAATATATTTTGTTATTATATCCTGAAGTTCAGGAAAGCCAGATGACAAAAATCACAAAAGTGAGACGTTGAATGTACAAATGAACAATGGCTGGAGGAAATATAAAAATAGAACTTTGACCCACAATTTGCAGCAACCTGCCCAGAAAATCCACCCCCTTATGTACAGTAAACAGACCAGGAAGCCAGCCTGCTATAAGGAAGCCAGATTGCTATCTTTAGCATCAATCCAAAAAGCTCAAAACTAACTTTTGTAACAACCAGCCTCAAATGGGCAGGACTTGATTAATAACTGACAGTTTCCCTAATTTTTTTCACCACTTTCAACTTAGGACCAACCAGACAAAGCTAAATATATGCCCCTAATAAATTACATAGGATGTCCCACTTCTAGTTAGCCCATCTACAGCTGCTCTGTGACAACAGCCTTCCATCAGAGCACATTTGAACTCTTCCCCTTTTCCACTATAACGCTTTCCTGTTCCTCTACCTGCCTTTGAGTCTCTGCCACTCTGATGATGGCTGACTTCCTTGGTATAGTAATCTCTGAATAAAAAGCTTTTGCTTTTCTCATTGGGTTGGTCTTTGAAAAGCTAATAAAGAATAAGACTTAAAATTATTGCAAGTTTGCAATAAGCTATATGTACAAGACTATTCACTGGGACATAGTTTATGATAAATAATTGTTCATCAATAAAAGACAGATATTTAAATTGTGGTATTGTCACACAATGGAAAGTCTTTCAACAAAAACCAAACAAACCACATTATAGACAGCAATATAAATAAATGTGACTAACATAATATTGTGTAAAAATAGCAATCCAAAAATATATACAGTTTTAATCAATTTTAATAAAGTTCAGTAACAACAAAATTTAATTATATCTTAGGGGCATATATTTACATGGCAAAACTGTGAAGAAAGCAGGGAAATAATTACCCCATAAGTTACATGGAAATTACTTTTCAGGGAGAGGGTATTTGTGATTATTAGAAAGGAGCATACAGAGAACTTGTATCATGCCATCATGTGGTATTTATTGATCTGATTGGAGATTACATTAGTCTTTGTTGATTCCCAGTCTAGGCTATTTTGATATAATATGTTCCTTTCCTGAAATAAAGGTCACCAATATTTTTTCAACTTGAAGTGTGAGTGCAAAAGGCACTGGACATTTCCAACTTCTGTGGGATTGGTCTTGCTTTATAGTGAGAAAAATCTCTCTCCTGGAAGAATAAACTCCCTTTAAAATTTGCTCCTAAATTGCTTCCTCAAGCCAGTTTTCTGCATTTCCTACAGTTACAGCCAGACTTTTTCCTTCCACAGCTGCTGGGAATGAATGACTGCTTAGCATACGTTTTCTGGGACTTTACTGGATTCCTAATGGAATTCTAGCCCGTGAATGCTTCAGGGATGGAGTGAGGGGTCATATCTTAGATTCCGTCCAAGTGTCTTCTTTCTATTGATGGGATTTAGGACCTGCTACCCCCCAAAACGGTATCTTGGCATTTGAGAAAACAGCAAATGCAGGAAGGTCTCTCTGACTTTCTCATGCCTTTCTTCCCAGAAGCAGGCCATAAAAGAATAATCTGACCTTTCTCTAAAGTAACATATAAGACACTCATTTAACAGGTGTCCTCCTAATACCCAAAGGGAAGGAATGTTCTTATCTCTGAAGACACAGGGACACAGAAGAATCTTGACAAACAGGCCTTTCTAAGTTCCTCCCCAAATTTATCACCATTAGATCATACCCTTTTTGTCCAATCATACTTTTGCATAGCTGTCCACTTTTCATCAAGCCTAAGCATAAAATTACACAGTTCTCCCTATTTCTTTGGGTATTAATTTCTGAACGTCCATGTGTCACATAAAACTTAAATACAGTTGTGTGTTTCTATCTTGTTAATCTGTCTTTTGTTATAAGTGCCTCTGCCATGAGCCTAGCAATGAGTAAAGAAAGAAATCTTTTCATCATTCTACCATAAAGACACATGCACACAAATGTTTACTGCAGCACTATTTACAATAGCAAAGACTTGGAACCAACCCAAATTCCCCTTAATGATAGACTGGATAAAGAAAATGTGGCACATATACACCACGGAACACTATGGAGCCACAAAAAAGAATGAGTTCACGTCCTTTGCAGAGACATGGATGAAGCTGGAAACCATAATTCTCAGCAAACGAACACAGCAACAGAAAACCAAACACTGCATGTTCTCACTCATAAGTGGGAGTTGAACAAGGAGAACACATGGACACAGGGAGGGGAACATGACAGTTCAGGGCCTGTCGGTGAAGGGGGGAAAGGGGAAGGAGAGCATTAGGACAAATACATAATGCGTGCGGGGCTTAAAACCTAGATGACAGGTTGATGGGTGCAGCTAACCACCATGGCACATGTATACCTATGTAACAAACCTACACGTTCTGCACATGTATCCCAGAACTTAAAGTATAGTAATAACAAAAGGAAGAAATCTTTTCTCCCCTACACTATCTACACTGTTTCTTTTTTTTTTGGGGGGGGGATTGTCCTTTTTTATTTTATTTTATTATTATTATACTTTTATACTTTAAGTTTTAGGGTACATGTGCAGGTTTGTTACATATGTATACATGTGCCACGTTAGTGTGCTGCACCCATTAACTCGTCATTTAGCATTAGGTATATCTCCTAATGCTATCCCTCCCCCCTTCCCCCACCCCACAACAGTCCCCAATGTGTGATGTTCCCCTTCCTGTATCCATGTGTTCTCATTGTTCAATTCCCACCTATGAGTGAGAACATGTGGTGTTTGGTTTTTTGTCCTTGCGATAGTTTACTGAGAATGATGGTTTCCAGCTTCATCCATGTCCCTACAAAGGACATGAACTCATCATTTTTTATGGCTGCATAGTATTCCATGGGGTATATGTGCCACATTTTCTTAATCCAGTCTATCATTGTTGGACATTTGGGTTGGTTCCAAGTCTTTGCTATTGTGAATAGTGCCGCAATAAACATACGTGTGCATGTGTCTTTATAGCAGTATGATTTATAATCCTTGGGTATATACCCAGTAATGGGATGGCTGGGTCAAATGGTATTTTTAGTTCTAGATCCCTGAGGAATCGCCACACTGACTTCCACAATGGTTGAACTAGTTTACAGTCCCACCAACAGTGTAAAAGTGTTCCTATTTCTCCACATCCTCTCCAGCACCTGTTGTTTCCTGACTTTTTAATGATCGCCTTTCTAACTGGTGTGAGATGGTATCTCACCATGGTTTTGGTTTGCATTTCTCTGATGGCCAGTGATGGTGAGCATTTTTTCATGTGTTTTTTGGCTGCATAAACGTCTTCTTTTGAGAAGTGTCTGTTCATACCCTTTGCCCACTTTTTGATGGGGTTGTTTGTTTTTTTCTTGTAAATTTGTTTGAGTTCATTGTAGATTCTGGATATTAGCCCTTTGTCAGATGAGTAGGTTGCAAAAATTTTCTCCCATTCTGTAGGTTGCCTGTTCACTCTGATGGTAGTTTCTTTTGCTGTACCTACACTGTTTCTTAACCCATCTGTTAAAAATCAGAAAAATAACTCTGAAAGTATATTATAAATTTAATCTTAGTATGAAATTCTCTTTCTCAGACATTATTCTCACCATCAAATTCTATGTTCCCTGAACACTCAGAAATGTATGATCTTGAATACTTAAAGTTGGAATGAACTGGGTTAAGATCTGTTTCCTTTCTCATGATCTTGGCAGCATCTAGGATGCCCTCTGCCAAAATTTCAGGCAGCTGTATAAAATCTGGTGCTTGGGAAAGAGCAGATGTATGAAATAGATGTGTGGGTGCCATTGTTTGTTGAAAATTTATAGGTTTCCCTTTTAAGTTTCAGATTTATAAGCAGTGTGAATAATTATCTGCTGTGTCTAAGGTTGTAATTTTATTCAAGAATGCAGGCACACACATCTAACACTGGAAAATATTATTATGCTTTTTAAATTTTACAAGTCTCTTCTATAATTTATGCAATTAGTACACTTAGAAATCTTTACTGATTGTGCTGATTAACTGAAGTGTACCAGTTTTCTGATGTGTGAGACAGTTTGTCTTTTTCTGTTGACTCAACACTAAAGCTTTGCAGTATATTGAGCCTTAACCCTATTCTGCCCATCCCAGAGCTGAATGTAAGGTTAAATAAGATACAGCCCATATATTTCTCATTCTTATGCCATTCCACATCCAACAATGTTAGACTAATCAAGAGGGATTCAGAGTACTTTTGGCTTCAACTCTGAAAATGTGAAGAGCTTGGAAGTCATCGCTCCTGCCCCTATGACAAGAAAAAGTTGAACAAGTTGAAAATCAATGACTTTTTTTTAGATCTATTAGAGAAGTGAGACGGTGGACAAAACATTACATTACCCTGAAGAGACAAATGAATTCAGGGAGACACAGCCAAGATCAACTTACCTGGGGCAGAAGCTACTAAAGCTATAAATGGATAGGAACAATTAAACGGGAATTTTGATGAATTTCTGGAAGCTGAGTAGCTCTTCATATTGTCATAGTTGAAACCAAAAGTACTCTGAAAAAATTTGGGGGACTTTAGTCAAGAGTAGCCCCACACTTCTGTGGATTTTACCCTCAGGAACCCCACCAGGTTCATAAATTGAAGAACCTCTCATGGCTGTGGCAGAGGGAGGAGAAGAGTGATCATTTGAAATACACAAGCATTCTGCAACAAAGTGAGAGATAGTTTGAAAAACGTGAGAGAAGCAGTTGTGAAAAGCCACATGAGTGACATATTTCATTATGATGGCATGGACAAGAACAAGCCAGTGGAGATGCTTGCATGACATCAAGCACCAATGCAAAGGATGAGTGAGAGGGGAGAGGCTGAAGGTAGAGACAAAAAGCCTTTGCAGGATCTCAGACGTGCAGCGAAGAGGACTAGTGCCAGGTGGGGGAAACAGGGAAGTTAGAGAGGAGTTCATATTGGTCATGGGCACGTGACATCTATTTCTACACCTCGGTTTCTCATCGTAAGAAGCCTAGTACTTGAAATTGCAAAAATTTAATAAGTACTTATTAAGCACATATAAAATATTAGACACTGTTTTATATGACACTAAAATGAATCAAATATCAATCTTTCCTTCTAGAACCTCAAATCTAGTTGGAAAGACAGACCCATATGAATAAATCAAATGTAAGGCAGAGCATGAAACAATTTTTATTAGTAATAGGCTCCAGATGTTCCCTTCTGAGACTTCAAGTCTTGTCTTCTTTTAGCCCATTCTAACAATGGTCATTCGAATACTAGAATAGATAAAGATAAAAAGAGGAGAAAGAAACCTCAAAGTAGTCAGAGAAAACGTCCACCTATATTTTATTTATTTATTTATTTATTTATTTATTTTTGAGATGGAGGTTCACTCTTGTTGCCCAGGCCGGGGTGCAATGGTGTGATCTCTATTCACTGCAACCTCCACCTCTTGGGTTCAAGTGATTCTCCTGTCTAAGACTCTAGAGTAGCTGGGATTACAGGCATGTGCCACCATGCCCAGCTAATTTTTGTATTTTTAGTAGAGACGGGGTTTCACCATGTTGGTCAGGTTGGTCTCAAACTCCTGACCTCAAGTGATCCACCGCTTTGGCTTCCCAAACTGCTGGGATTACAGGCGTGAGCCACCACATTGGGCCTGACCATTTAAATACTGGTGGTTGAATATTAAGTTTGAATATTAGTTTTTGGCTTGAACTATTAGAAATATGGTAACAAAAATGATAGAAATGTATAATTGCCAAGAACATTAAAAAAACTGTGAATTTCGTTTGAGAGAATCTTTTACTCTGAACTTAAAAGCTTCATTGAATTTCTAAATAACTTCTTCTACCATTCAAGTCAATTCATGAAAAATTGAGACGCAGACCAAAGTAGAGACTTTCCAAATTTGTGCACGTGGTATGCAAGAGCAAGATGAGGCAATGAGCTGATGACAGAGCATCCACAAAAAGGTGCCTTGCAAACATTTGGAAAACTGAAACTAAAGTAGAGGCAGGGATAGACATGGATAGACATGCTCACTTCTTCAACACTGATGTAGTTAAAGTCTTGAGAATAAATTGAATTACTAAAGGGGAAATTGTTTAGAGAGAAGAAATAAGAGCCAAACACTGAGCCATGTGGTAAATAATCATGTCTTGGTGAGAGGAGAAAGAAACCTCAAAGTAGTCAGAGAAAATGTCCACCTATAAAGTAGAGTACCAGGAGATAATGTTCTCATAGAACATAAGGGATTTGAGATTTCAGAAAAAAAGCAACAGTCAGCAAATACTAATGATCTAGATAGATCAGGGAAATTGTTGACTGAGAATTAGACAAATATGCCCCCTAATACAATTTGGAAGATATGGTTTTGGAAGAAACCAGAATTCCATGTACTTCAGTTGCGGATTGAGTCTTGCTTTTCAGATTAGGAAGTGTTATAATTTATCTCTTTGGGCAGGGTAACTAGAAAGACTGGAGTGGTGTCCTTGTCTTGCTGCCAGCAGTGATGCCTCCTCTTTGGCTCAAGGGGAGAGCTTCAGCACTGAAAGAGCTTCATGCTACTCTGAGCTCTGCCTACCAGGTTTCACAGTAGTCCTATATTACAGTTTCTCTGATTATTGTCCTTAAAGTTAATGTATATTCATTTTCCCAGGAGTTCAGAGTAGGACATGGATTTTCTACCACTAACTGGCAATATTTTTTGAACCTGAGATACTTTCTAATCTGTGCTATTGTACTCAGTTAATAGTCTTATGCTGAGTTCTATGCAATGACATTGTTTGTCATTAAAGATACAGAAAAATGAGACATATTTCCTGCCTCATGGAGAAAGATATGCAACACAGATCTGATGAGTTGTACAGAGGCATGCAAAGTATTGAAAGATCACATGAGGTGGAGCCTAACAGACTGAAAGTTTGTTGACAGAAATGTTTTCTGCCAAGAAGCTCCCAGTCCCGGGTCTCTTACTCCCTCCTCCTTCCCCTTTTCTATCCACATCATGCTTAATTAGTTTGTGGACAGCAAGTGTTGTATCTCTGCAGGCGGAAAGACGTCACTTCAGTAGTATGCCTGGTTCTCTTGACTTGCCAGTTAATGCCCCATCTGACTCATGGTGCCACAGGTATTTATTGCTCAACAAGCCAGGTGTGATAGCTCTGGGAGAGCCAAATCCCACAGCCATAATGAAGGCTAGAATTTTCATTTAGTAAACAACTTGGTCCATATAATTTTGGCTTTGTTTTCTTACTTGATCATGCTGTTGCCTGAAAAATACAGGTTTGTAAAACTACATATTTTACTTTGAATTTATTTCTAGAAAGTGTGTCAGTTCAATAGCAAAATTTAGAATAATTTTTTCATCTCTATTTTTTTGAATGTTTCATTCAATTTTTTCTTTTAGAATCATCCCACATCTGAATAGAAGGAAACCTTAAAAACGATCTGATCTGGGACTTCTATCTGATTCTTGAATCAGGTAATTCCTCTAGCCATGTGCACATCAGCTATTCAGTTACCCAACAGATGGTGGCATGTAACTATACTTACCATCAGTCCAAAACAATGAAACTTCTTTATGAGATGGTCTATTATTTCTTTAGGGTGTTATCTTTTCTGGCTTTCAGAACAGAGGCCTCATAACAATTCTATTATCTGCACAGTGTTGTACAATTTTCAAATTGCTTTCACTTGCATTTCCTCATTTGAGTCTTACATTCCTGAGGGAAAAAAAAAGACAGAACTGCAGAGCTGGTATTGGCCCTGGACACCAGAACAGACACTCAGATGGCTGGGTTATATTCACCAGCTCATATTATGGTGACTGTCAAAATCTTTTTCAACACGTCTACATGACTGCCTCAAAAACCTTTATTGGCACTGAACTTATGAAACTACAGATTCCTGAAGGACAAATATCCCATGTCCTAGTGTTCAAATTAAATTTCTATTCTTCAATGTACTGGTTGTAGTTGACGGGGGAAAAAAAAACTCATTATATCATTGTGCTTTGCCATTATTGTAAGGAAAATAATGCCATTATTATTTTTTTAATTTAGAAATAAATTTAGAGACTTCAAGATGTCAAATCGTGTAAGAGTTGCCCTAGTTTACGCTTGAAGTTATATCAAATAATATTCATCATGGATTTTGGGTTTTGTGCCTCTTATGTGGCAGTCACAGAGCTAAGCTCTCTATATACCTAGTGCCCCTTAAAACTTACACCACCACTCTGAGGTGTCACTATTCCCATTTTATAGTTGAAAAAAAATGTTGAATAAAATTTGTAGGAGGCCATTGATTTAGACTAAGTTCCTGTTCTAGGCCCAACAGATCTAACCAATATGGAGTCCTTCATGCTAGTAAAACCAATTAACTTGGGAGGATACTCGTATATGGGTAGCTGGATTCTGGTTAGTTACAGTATCTGAGCTTTCCTCAGTTGTAGGGGGCCAGCTAATTCAAATAAACTGTAACAATTAAGTTGTCCTTTTTGCCTCACTTCTATTTTCTATCCATAAAAACTGCCTAAACACATTGCAGATCAGGAGTTCTTAGAATCTTTTGGTTCTGAGGGCTACCTGATTTGTGAATCATTTTTGTTTGTTGAATGCTTTCCTTTTCTCCTCAAATAAACTCAGTTAAATTTAAACTTGTCTAGGTTTTTTTTTTTTCCTTTTAACAAAACTAAGGCTTAAGCAGGTAACAAAACCAAGGCTTAAGCAGGTAGAACAACTCGCCCAACGGTTAAGATCAGAAAATCACAGGCTTTTGGATTTAAAATTTTAGATTAAATTTAGATTTTTCTGACTTGAAATCTTGAGCTCCTAGATGTCATGCTAGTATTTTTTCTCTTTTCTTTTCCTTTCTTTTTTTCCTTCCTTCCTTTCTTTCTCTCTTTCTTTCTTTCGAGTGTTTTTCCATTTTTTTATTTCAATAGTTTTTGGAGTACAGGTAGTTTTTGGTTACACGGACAAGTTTTTTAGTGATGATTTCTGAGATTTTAGTGCACCTGTCACCTGAGCAGTGTACACTGTATCCAATATGTCATCTTTTATCCCTCACCTGCCCCCCAATCTCCCCACCTCCCAAGTCCCCAGGATCCATTATATCACTCTTATGCCTTTACATCCTCATAGTTTAGCTCCCACTTTTAAGTGAGAACATATGGTATTTGGTTTTCTATGCCTGAGCTACTTCACTTAGAATAATGGTTTTCAGCTCCATCCAAGTGGCTGCAATGACATTATTTTGTTCCTTTTTATAACTGAGTGGTATTCCTTAAAGCATGATGTCCAGACTATCTGCATTAGATTTACCTGGGATATGTATTAATAAATCAGTTTCCTAAAACTTTCCCCAAGGCTACAAAAAAAAAATTCTGGAGATAGGGTGCAGGCATCTTTATTTGGAGCAAGTTTTCATTTGGATCAGTAAGGTGTGAGAACCACTACACTCTGCCACCACCCTCCCTCTCAACCACTTTTACAAGAGCGAGGGAAGGGTGTGGAAAAGCTTTAGGCTTCATTGCCTACCAATGGTACCACCACATGAGGATGATGAAAACCAGTGTTTACTGGGGCTTATAGCCATCACGGGGGATGCACCTGGCTATTTTGATATGCTTGGGCCATGTTTTATGCAGAATTGAAAAATGGAGAGTTTTTACTATCTTCCACTTTTTTGTTTAGAGATAGTGATGATAAGTGAAGAAAAAATCTCAGAACTTTGTGTAGAAATGCTGTATATATTTCTAAATAGCACCTCTTCTCCCTGTTTCAAGGTCTCTGCAGGTAAGCTATTGCCATTCTTTTGGGGTATTCTTGCCATAATACTTTCTTCAAAAGTGGGATGGGGAAAATAATAAATCTCATGAGCCATTGAGGACTGTTTATTGGAGAGAGACATGCCAGAATGAAACTTGCCACTTTGATCTGTGTGGAAGAGTGTGCAACGTAGGAACCATGAACGCTCAAAAACTCCTCTGAAATATGTAAAAGGAGGTGTTTATGGGGAGAATCATGGAAGGACATATTGTCTTCAGGGTTTCAAAATGAGCCCAATATCAGACATGAGGAATCTTCACACTTAAATATCAATATGAGTTTGTACATAAATATTGCTCCATCCTGCCTGATTCTTGTGTGGATGTCCTGCCTCTCCAGCTAGTCTGCCATACTTCTTTGCAACTACTCCAAGCTCTAGTGTAGTGAAAAATACTTATTTGGTTGCTTTGTTGATGTTGAGTGTGAAAATCCAATTGCAATTTGGGTAAGGTGTTCTGTAGAGAGTCCTGGTTTTCTAAAGTAGAAGAAAAATAAGTTATTACTCTTCTGTTTCTGTGAGATTCTTCATGACTTTTGTAAAATAAACATGATAGTACAATTTAGTTTTTCCCATTTTTCAGTTTATCAAAGTGTGATATAAATATATGATTAATCAATCATGAGGGCTGCCCTGTGTAGACAGTATTCACCCCACCCTCATTTTTACTGATGAGAAAATATGACTCCAGAAGTAAAGGTAATTGTACAAAATGATAGAGCTTATGCCAGCGTCAAAACAGTAATTTAAGTCACTCCAAACCAAGGGCATTTTCCTCTTCAAGAAACCTCCATGGGAAAAACTTCTTCAAAGAGGGATAAAAAGTATAAATTACTATTGTTATTACCATACACTATTGATATTATTATGCCTCATGTAGGTTTAGCTTTACTTCTTTCAGAATGCTGATGCCTGTTCCAAGGGCTTCATGACAATAAACTGTAAAATATTTCCTGCTTTTGAACATTTTGAGATTATAAGTGCAAAACCTGCTTGAAGGGCTAGATGTTGTTTTCATTTATTTTCTTTGTGGGTGGTCTGCTGTGATTCCCAAGACCACCACCACTGTAGAGCTGGAGCACTGGCTGATGATACCCTGGGGAATTTAGAGCTGTGGTTTTGCCTTCCAAAACAACAGCTGAGCTAGCCAAGCCCAGGTCAGCACACTCATGCACACATACACACTCACACACCTGCATAAAGAGATTAGCCTCCAGCCTCAACTCCACCCACTCAATCCCTTCATCTAAGTGTTCCTCTTGCCTTTCCAAAGCATCCACTCCCACCCACAGACATCCAGAGATCTAGGCATGCAGATCTCAAGATCCTAGGGAAAGCCTTCCCAATCCAGTGATTCAGCTTTCTCAAACAGCAACCTGAGCATTCGGTCAGGAAATTCTTATCTCAGTGTGTGTCTCATCTTGAAAATGCATCTACCTCAGCATCAATTTCTTTCTTTCTGTCCTGAGGCTCCCTGCATGCATTAAAAGCAGAAAGCAATTCCACCACTCGTAATGTTATGCTTCTTTCTGGCCATTTGACATGTGTCAGGTGTATTCCGTAAATCAGATGCAGGCCTGGGATCTGCCCAGTCTTTGCCCTCTAACTTTTGTATTTAAGCCGATAGTCTGTGCTGCTCTTTAGAAAACAGTGATACCTGTAACTACCTACAGAAGTTTTGAAGTTTGCCACTTTAAGGCAATTCTCTTGGTAAATAATATGCCAGATTGATTGCGGAAGTTAGCCACACTTCAAGTGAGGAACGAATAACCAAAGACTGGTTGGAGGTACTTCTGACATGTTGGTTTTAGGCAACATTGAATGGAAAAGAAATGCAGTTGTATTTCCTTTATTTGCCCCAGTGAACTTTTGTTCCACCAGAACTGTTCTTTCTTTGGAATCTGGCATCTGCTGCTCAAACCACCCCCTCACGCTCAGACATGTTTATAAACTTTTCTGAGAAAATTCTGATATTACCACTCTGGGAAATTTTTTTCAGAAGCTTTTCCCTGTGGCCAAACTTTATGAATTCACAACTATTATTCTAGCCAGCAGGGCCTCCCTCAGACAAAACAGTGCTAGAGGCCAAATCAGTCAACCTTAGCTTAGAGAGAGGGGACAAAAATGATCTCAAAATACCAGACTAGTGCTCATTTCAAGGATGGTCTCCCATGAAAGGTGCAGCTCAGGGTGATATAACCTCATCCTAAGTTGTGGAAATTCCCCTGGAAATAGGCAGAAGAGGTGAGAACTCCAAAAAAATCATAATAGGAGGCTATGGGGAAAGATAAAGTTAGAAAAGAGCATAGCAAAGACAGAAAGAAATGAATGTTTGAAAAAGAAAGTTAGCAATAGTGATTGCGTCGTACAAAGTCAAGGAAACTCATGTCTGTTAAATATCTGTTGTATCTTAGATAATCCATAAAATGCTTTAAGTATATAATCTCATCTAATCCTTACCCTATACAGAAGATGTTATGAGTGAAAGTGTGCTCCTCCAAAATTCATATATTGAAGTCCTAACCCGCAGTAGCCCAGAATGTGAGCTTGTTTGGACGTGGAGTTGTTGATGTAGTTAGTTAAGATGAGGTCAGACCAGAGTAGGGTGGATTCAATCCAAGATGACCAGTGTTCTCATATAGAAGGGAAATGTGGATAGTGAGAAAGACATACATAGAGGGAGGATACTGTAAATTGACACAGGGAGAAGATAGCCATCTTCAAGCCAAGGAGAATGACCTGCAACAGGTTCCTCCCTCACAGCCCTAAGGAAGAACCAACGCTGCCAACACCTTGATTGTGGACTTTCAGCCTCCAAAACTGTGGGACAATAAATTCCTGTTGTTTAAGTCGCTTGGTTTGCAGTACTTTGTTATGGAAGCCCTAGCAAACTTAAACAGAAAGCATTATTATTGTCACTTCATAGCAGAGGAAACCAGGGCTCAGAGAGGGTACACGGGTTCATTCATAACCAGGGAGCTGTGGCCTTCTCAAAGACCTGCCTGATTGCAAAGTTTAGTGCCCTTTCCTGCCATCTCTTTAAAGCTTATGGCTGTAATTCAGTATCTTCCCTTTTGAAAAGAACATGATAATTCTGTCATTTTCAAACATTTTGGCTAGAGATTCCTTTGTTCACAATGTAGTGAGGCTGAGTGTGGTGGCTCGTGCCTGCAGTTCCTGTGACTGAGGAGGTTGAGGCAGGATTGCTTGAGGCCAGGAGTTCGAGACTAACCTGGACAATATTGTGAGACCCCCCCCTCATCTCTACGAAATAATTTAAAGTAAAAATTAGCCACATGTGGTGATGCTCATCTGTAGTCCTAGCTAGTTTGGAGGGTCATGTGGGAGGATCACTTGAGCCCAGGAGCTAGAGGCTGCAGTGAGTTATGATCATACCATTGCACTTCAGCCTGGTGAGAGAGTGACACTCCATTTCTAAACAAACAAACAAACAACAACAAAACAATATAATGAAAAAGTTCAATATGTAAAGCAGATGAAGATAGAGATGTTCCAGCTGGAGCAGGGATGAAGTCTATAGTTTGACTTATTCATCCCTGTTCCCTAACCACATTGATGGTCTCAAGAGGCCTGTGAGAAACTTCCAGTCTTCTACAGAACAGTGAAACCCACTGCATATAAAAGGAAACTAGATAGTCACTAACGTAGTACCTACCTTATGCATAACACAAGGGAGCCAGAAACGGTCATTATTTAACGTTATGAAATCCATTTTATAAAAGCAGAAATTATACCCCTTCCTCCAGAGTACATAAAAGATGCAAAGCCTTAAAAATATTTTCCCCACTGTCAAGTTGATGGGTTATGGCAGGGGAGAAAGAACACTGGTTGGGGGTAAAGGTGTCACTTCCTAGCCATGCGTTTCAGGCCAAGCTCTCCCCTCTCTGACATTTTTTCATCTCTAAGGCCTAAGTCATCATATATGTCCTGTGTACCTCACAGGCTCAGTTAGCTGCTAAATGGAATAAGGGATGTGAAAAGCCCTTGAAAAATAATGAAACAAAGTCCTGCAAAATGATAAAGATTATTCTCTAAGTTCTCGTGCATAAGAAAAAAATTACAGGAAGATATTCAGTTAAACCTGCTGAGAAATCAAGGGGGGACGTTGGAGTGAAGGCTCCTGATTCCTCAGCCAAACCAGCAAAAGTCAGGCTGAGCACAGTGTCTGGGAGAATCAGCACACCGTGAAATTATGAAGTGTGATCATTAACTGGGCCATTCTGCGCAGGCCTTCATCTCTGCATTCAGCATTCTCTTTGAAGTCCATGACCTTCTCTGTGTCACTGAACTGCTGAATAACTACTCTGAGCTGAATCGAGCATCCCAGCCCACCCTGCTGATGTAATCAGACAAGGCTCACCCTGCACAGCTGGAGTCGCTGATTAGCATTCAGTTCAGCAATTGGAGTGGAGCACTTGGGAGCCAGTAAGGCACATAAGGCCTGCATTCAGGCATAAACCATGTCAACTTCAGGAATAAGACTGAGTAACCTGTGGTTCATTTTTATCCTGTTAATCCTGTTGGAAACTTGTAAAGACTCCTTTATTTTTAATGGGGAGTTCAACTAATACTTTGCTAATAACAATGAAAAGACACTATTCATTTTATAGCTAGATTTCATAAAATGCCAGAGTATAAGAGCAGAAGGGGAACCTGGAGGTCACTAGGCCTGACCCTCTAATTTTATAAATGGAAGAAGTAAAACTCAGAGAGGGATACTGACTTTTCAAAGTTTACTCAAAGTGTTAGTGGCAGAGCAGGTGTTAGAACACAGACCAATTATCTTACAACTTTGTGTTTTACTTACTGATTGTCAGAAAATGGATATATTAGCATTAAAGGAATGCTGGGGAGGTTGAAGAGATGGGATCTATTTGTTGCTAACATATTTTGAAGCATCAATAACAACAAAGACACATAAAGTGCCTCATTGTGTGGTTCTGCGCTACACATAGGCGAAGGTTACCTTAGCTAAAGATACCTGTGAAGTAATATTGGAATACACATACATGTCAGGTGGATGTGGATGTTAACAAAGTTAAAATAAACTATAAACAGCTTGGTATCTGTGTGTATACTTTCACTGGAAATCAAATTTTGATAAAACACATGGGTATGGCCCCTAGGTCATTATAGGCATTCTACATAAAGTAGATAAGCATATGTTTCCTTCTTGGCATTTATAATAGGTTCCATCTATCTCTACAGTCCTTTAAAAACATCTTTACAAAATAAATTTATATTTTTTCTCCTTTTATTTCAAGAAACTGAGAACTGAGATGACGTATCCTACTCACTAGCTGCACAACTGCACGCAGATTACTTAACTAGTCTGTGCCTCAATCTCTTCCTCTGTAAAATGGGGGTGGTAGCACTATCTACCTTATGGGATTGTGGTGCTAAGTGAAATGATATATGTAAAGCCCAGAAATATTCACTTATATTATCATCATTCATAAATTCACACAGATAAGAAGCTGCAAAGCTGAGGTTTCTAACGCCAGTTTCTTTGCCCTGTTTTTCTTCCATTCTGTCCTTTGGTCTTTGCCCCCCTCCAGTGTTTTAAATTCTCAGTACTGGCTGGGCACAGTGGCTCAGACCTGTAATCCCAGCACTTTGGGAGGCCAAGGCGGGTGGATCACCTGAGGTCGGGAGTTCGAGACCAGCCTGACCAACATGGAGAAAACCCCCCACCTCTACTAAAAATACAAAATTAGCCAGATGTGGTGGCGCATGCCTGTAATCCCAGCTACTCGAGAGGCTGAGGCAGGAGAATCGTTTGAACCCAGGAGGCAGAGGTTGCAGTGAGCTGAGATTGTGCCACTGCACTCCAGCCTGGGCAACAGGAGCAAAACTCCGTCTCAAAAAAAAAAAAAAATTCTCAGTATTGGGTGTATCTTTCCTCCAAGAATTTCTTTTCCTCAATTTGATGCACCAATTCCTTTCCATTTCCCTTTTATCCCTTTTATTTTAAGTTAGACTATATCTTAGGAGTAATTTGATAATTGTTCAAATAATTAAATTTAGGTATTTCCCGGAATGATTTTGCAGTTACGAATCAATAATCTGAACTTTCACTGTTAAAAGAAACAATGTTTTACACTTTTAGAACACATTACCAATATAAGAGATGCTTTTATGTCCATTATTTAATGTGAGACCGGTGAGCTAGTCACATCCCACATTTTATGACTGCGTACCTGAGGCTCACAAAAATTAAATGATAGAAAAATACCAAACAGTCATAAGTGGCAAAGTGAAGACTGGAATCTAGTTTATGTGCTATGAACTCAAATACCTATAAAGACCAGAGAGGAGCAAACAACAGGCAGTGGCAAAACCTATGGAAGAGTAGAGAGCTCCAAAAGTAAAAATGCTGGCCTAATATTACCTAGCCTTCCTATTATTTAAGAGAAGCCAAAAGTATTTTTATATGAAATATTCTAATTTTTAACACATTTTAAAGTCTAAACGATACTCTTGAACCACCTGTTTACAGCTTTTGATCTAGACTAATGAATTTACTCCGTATGTGGCCAAGAGGCCACATATATCTCTTTTGACTGTCCAACCAGCATTTATTTCAGAAGAAATTATGCTAAGCAAAATGTTTATTTTCATCTTTTCCTTTGCTAAACCAAGGTAACTTTTTCTAAACTTAAAACCTAGACTCTGACGTCTAACAAGCAACTGAAACTTGACATAGCTAAAATAGAATTATTGATTCCTCCCTTTCTTCCTTCTCCTTCAAAGCTACTTCTTCCTAAGGCTTCTTTATCTCAGTAAAGGCCACCACCTCCCACTCTGTTGCTCAGGCCAAGATCCTAGGAGTTATTCTTGATTCCTCTCCTACCCTCACATCCCACATCCAACACATCAGAATAAGATTTAGTAAAACTAAATCTTAATCCAACTGTCTTACCACATCACCACTGCAACCTTAATCCAAGCCACTATGGATTCTTGCCTCTTTTATAACGGTAACATCATAATGGATCTCTTTGCCTCACTTTTGCCCCCTCATAATCCATCTTTTGTACAGCACAGTGATCATTTAAAACTGAAAACCAGATAATATAACTCTTTTTCTTAAAAACCTCAAATAAAATCTTACACAGCCCTGCATAATCAGGATCCCGCCTACCTTTCCTGCTTCCACTCCCTCCATGAAAGGCCACATTATCCTTCTTTTGGTCTTTCAAATGCACCAGGTTCCTTTCTGCACTAAAGCCTTTGTAATTTCTATTTCTTCTTCTGGAATACACTGCTACCCTAGATTGTTGAGTGATGATATGGCATAACATGGCAGGTTCTGGAGCTAGGCTTCTTAGTTCAAATCCAAGCTCCATCATACCTGGGGAATGGTCTACTGTTTCTGTGCTTCAGTTTTCTCATCTGTAAGATGGAAACAATAAATAATAGTACGTCCATCACAGAGTTGCAGGAAAGCTTAAATTAGCTGATAGAAGTAGAGAGCCCACAAGTCTGGCACATAGTAAGTAGTCAGGATCTTTTGATGTTTCCATGTATTACTGATTCCCTCTTCTTCGGGTCTCAATTAAAATATCATCTTCTTAAATTAACCTTAACTGACCACTCCCTAAAATAGCCTCCCCCAGGCTCTTTCATATTTCTCCAGTTTTGTAAAAATAGCCCTTCACGGTAGCTAACGTGTTTCTGATTTACTTGCATATCTGCACATTTACAGACCATCTCCTCCCATTATAAAGTAAACTCTGAGAGGAGAGGGATTCCATTTTGATCCCCACTGAAACACTGGCTATAAAATGCTCCCGTGCTGACAAGAGTGCCTGACACACAGTGGATAGCCAATAAGTATGTGTTTTGCAGATCCCCCACACAGAGCTGACACACAGGAGGTGCTTAGTGAGGATTTGCTCAAATAAATGACATGGAGTCTTTTACAGAATGCTTTTCCACCTCCTGAGGAAGCTTCTATATACCTTGAGAACTGTGTTTGTTTGTTTGTTTTTCTGAGACGGAGTCTCAGTCTGTTGTCTAGGCTGGAGTGTAGTGGCATGATCTGGCTCACTGCAACCTCCGCCTCCTTGGTTCAAGTGATTCTCGTGCCTCAGCCTCCTGAGTAGCTGGGATTACAGGCATGCACCACCACGCCCAGCTAATTTTTATATTTTTAGTAGAGACAGGGTTTCACCATGTTGGTCAGGCTGGTCTCAAACTCCTGAACTCATGATCCCCCCACCTCGGCCTCCCAAAGTGCTGGGATTACAGGCGTGAGCCACCACACCCGGCCACCTTGAGAACTTTATAGCAACCTGTTCTTGATTCCCTGATGAAGCACAATGGGCCTATTAGAACTGTATCCTTTACATCACTGTCTGCAATAAAACGAAGTGTTAAGTTCTTTCATATTTCAGACATGATTGCACCCTGAGTGTCTTCTACTCTGAAGAATTTTACATAAGAAATGATGCAAAGGCATAAAAACAATATAATGGACTTTGGGGACTGGGGTGGAGGAAACAATGGGAGGGGGATGAGGGACAAAAGATTACATATCTGGTAGTGTACAATGCTCAGGTGATAGGTGCCCTAAAATCTCAGAAATCACCACTAAATAACTTATTTATATAACCAATAACCACCTGTACTCCAAAAACTATTGAAATAAATATTTTTTTTAAAAACAGAAATTTGTTCTCAGGCTTGCTACTTTTGGCTACAGGATTCTAGTCCTCCACAAACTTCAAAGAAAAATGGTAACATAATATATTCATTATTGAAATATGAGCAATAAAAAATATTTGCCAAAAAACCTCTTCACATACACTTTTACCATCACCCAGAGATGTCCTAAATCACACTTGGGCGCAATATTTTGCTGTTAGAATTGGCAGGTGCTGTAATTGTTAAGTGACGATATGACATTAAAGGGCAGGCTCTGGAGCTAGGGTTCCCAGTTCAAGTTCCAGCTCTGTCACACCAGCTGAGTGGTCTATCATCTCCGTGCGTCAGTTTTCTCATCTGTAATATGAGCTAATAAAATTGTGGATAAAGACAGTCACCACAGGCTTACAGCAAGGACAACCTTGTTCTAAGCCCTCATTAGGTATAGGAGGCAGCTGAGGCCTTGACAGGGAATGATTCAGGGTCAAAACCAGGCTCATGTGGTTTTATTTCCATTGCGGACTTTTCTCCACTATATAGTCTGCCTTCATATATTCACTTCATTTTTCTTCTTACTATCCTATTTTTTACTATAGAAAATTTCAAGCAAAAGAAAAAAGAGAACAATATGACAAGCACTTATGGCCATCATTTAGATTGAACAATTGTTAACACTTTGGTATATTTGCATCATCTATTTTTTGACTAAAGTAACTTGAAGTCAATTACAGATCACATTGTGTTTCGTCCTTGTTATGCAGTTTTTTAAAAATAAATATATTTCCCTTATCTAATCACAATACTGTTACCATACCTTAAAAAATGTAAATGGATCCTTAACATCATCTAATACCTAAACTATGTTCAAATTCTATCACTGTAATTACTTCATTTTAGGCTGGTTTGTTCAACTGGGATCTAATTAAGGCGTATATATTGCCTCTGATTGTTATGTCTCTTAAATCTCTTTTAATTTAAAACATTCTCCCTTTTAATGCCATAACGTATTATTTCATTTCAGGTATTATTTTGTTTATGTAATAATGACTTCTTGAAGAGATAGGCAAATTATTCTATAAAATGTCCACCTTGTAGATTAGTCTGAGTCCCTGCTTATGGGTGCTTAATTTTTTCTCTGTCTTCCATATTTCCTATGAATTGGAAGTTAGACCTAAAGGCCTGATTATGTTAATATCAAAGTTCCTCTATTTTTGATGATAGACATTTGAAGCCATTTCTATATCATATTAATAATTAATTGAAGAAAACCCTGAAAATTAGTTGGATTTTGAGTACGCTCTACAAGAGATAGCAGATAGAATAAAGGAAAGACCAGCATGTGGGGTGTGGAGGAGGAGAATATCCCAATTATACAATTGTACTCCAGGATCTGATATATATCTGTGGTTCTCAGAACTAGTTTGCTCAGGACCCCCAGAACTTGAATGGATTTAAGAGACACAAAAAAAGAGTATGAAATTTGAACCAGAATATTAATTTTTATAATGTATAATGAGGAACATAGACATTAAACCGACTGGAATGTTAGAATCGATAAGACTAGTGCATTTTCTCCCATAGGCCAGTGGTTTCCAAACCTAGTTACATATTAGAATCATCTGGGAATCAGAAAACACCACCTCCAGAGATTCTTTTTCATTGTTGTGGATGGGGACTGGGCATTGGTATTTTTGTAAAGCTCGCTAGGTGGTTCAAATATGTTACCAGAGATGAGAAACACTGCTGTAGGTAAGTATAAACCAGAAGCCAATTTATCTTCAGAAATTTGTTTTGGAAACATGAAACTAGAATTGGGAATGTTAGTGATATAAACAAAGAAAGTCTGAGGCATCCATACCAGTCAATGGTATTCAAATATCTGTGTATACAAGAGTTACAGGGTACGTTTACTTAAAAAATAAAAGTAGAACTCTGGACCCCTGTTTTCCACTACACTCTCACCTTCTTCATCCCCTTAGAAATTTTGATTAAGAAGTTCCAGGGTGCACCATTAGATGTTTCTTTAATATACAATAGTGGTTCTGGTATAGATTATCCACGGGTCTCTACACTAAGCAATACTAATTTATGTCCTCTGAGATACACTTGCCTGAGAAATAGATAAGACCAATTTTGTTCTCAAACTTCAGTTGCATCAGAACAGCTGTAAGACTTGTGAAAGCACAGATTGCTAAATCCCTCCCTACTGAGTTTCTGATTCAGTAGATTTGGGGTGGAGCCTCATGCTTTGCATTTCTAACACTTTCTAAGGCAGTAGTTCCAGCCAAGGGAGATTTTGCCCCCCAGGGAACATTTGGCAGTATCTGGGGACATTTTTAGTTGTCACAACTAGGATGTGGTACTGGCATCTAATGGATAAAGGTCCAGGGATGCTGCTAAATATCCTAAAACAGTTTGGACTCATATTACCACATTCAGCAAATGAAAACACAGGACACACAGATAAGTTTAAATTTCAGATAAGCAATAACTGATTTTTTTCGTTTAAATATGTCCCAAATCTTGCATGTGTGTTAGGCCATTTTTGCATTGCTATAAAAGAAAGCCTGAGACTGGATAATTTTAAAAGAAAAGTGGTTCATTTTGGTTCATGTTTCTGCAGGCTGTGCAGGAAGCATGGCGCTGGTATCTGCTTCTGTTGAGGGTCTCAGGAAGCTTTCAATCACAATGGAAGGTGAAGGGGGAACAGGACCATCACATGGTGAGAGTGGGAGAAAGACAGAGCGGGGAGGTGCCACAGCCTTCTAAACAGCCAGATTTCACATGAACTCAGAGCAAGAACTCACTGCTTACTTAGAGGAGGGCACCAAGCCATTCATGAAGGAGTTTTCTTTCCTCATGACCCAAACACCTACCAGTAAGCCTCATCTCCAACACCGGGGATTACATTTTATTTTATTTTAGATTTTTTTTTTTTTTTTTTTTGAGGCAGAGTCTCACTCTGTCACCCAGGCGGGAGTGCAGTGGCACAATCTCAGCTCGCTGCAACCTCCACCTCCCGGGTTCAAGTTATTCTCCAGCTGTGGCCTCCCGAGTAGCTGGGGTTACAGATATGCACCACCATGCCCAGCTAATTGTTTTGATTTTTTTTTTTTCTTTTTGTAGAGACAGGGTTTCACCATCTTGGTCAGGGTAGTCTTCAACTCCTGACCTCAAATGGTCTCCCCACCTCAGCCTCCCAAAGTGCTGGGATTACAGGCATGAGCCACACTGCCCAGCCAGGGATTGCATTTTAACATGAGATTTGGGGGAGACCCACAACCGAATCATATATGCATGAAATACATTTATGCTAAGCAAAAGTATCCATTTTTATCTGAAATTCAAATTTAGCAGGTGTGATGGTTAATACTGAGTGTCAATTTGATTGGATTGAAGGATAAAAATATTGATCCTGGGTGTGTCTGTCAGGGTGTTGCCAAAAGAGATGAACATTTGAGTCAGTGGGTTGGGGAGGGCAGATCCACCCTTAATCTGGTGGGCACAATGCAGTCAGCTGCCAACGAATGTAAAGCAGACAGAAAAGCATGAAAAAGAGAGACTGACCTAGCTCCCAGCCTACATCTTCCCCCATGCTGGATGCTTCCTGCTCTCAAACATTGGACTACAAGTTCTTCAGTTTTGGGACTCAGACTGGCTCTCCTTTCTTCTCAGCTTGCAGACAGCCTATTACAGGACCTTGTGATCATGTAAGTTAACACTTAATAAACTTCCCTTTACATATATATATATACACACATATATATATCTCCTAGTTTATATATATACATCCTATTATATATATATATCCATATATATATATCCATATATATATATCCATATATATATATCCATATATATATCCATATATATATCCATATATATATCCATATATATATCCATATATCTATCCATATATATATCCATATATATATATCCATATATATATCTATCCATATATATATATATATATATCCTATTGGTTCTACCCATCTGAAGAACCCTGACTAATAAAGATTTTGGTACCAGGAGTGGTTCTAGAGGAACAGAATATTAAGGATGAAGTTCTGTCATTGGTTTTGGGGTTTCTGGAGTAGGCTGCTTGATAAGATTAGAACCCAAAATGCTAAGGACTCTACTTCTAATAGTATAGAGAATACTGATAGTTCTTGGCATGAATTGTTTAGAGAGTTATGCAAAATAAATGCATTTGACACTCCTGATTCACCACTTGTGAGAGGTAAGGAGTTTAGTGACTCTGAACATAATACCTTTGACCATATGTGGAGAACCAAGGAACATAATGAAGCTGGTTGGTTGCTCTTAAGTTCAATGGACGAAGTGATGAAAGAAAATGATGAACTTAGGATTCTGTCTCCCAGCTTCAGAAGCATATACTGAGCCTCACCTCTGCTAAGATTGCCCTGAGTGAGAGTCTTATCTACTGTAGAGAAAGAGCTGAAACTGTGGAAAAGCAGACACAGGCTCTTATCATGTGAGGGGCTGATTTGCAATGAAAGATGCATGCACAGCCTCGCCAGGTGTTTACTGTTAAAGTGAGGGCATTGACTGGAAAATAATGGAACCATGAAACTTGGGATGGGGATGTGTGGGAGGACCCTGATGGAGCTGGGGACAATAAGATTTGTAAACTCTGATGAACATTTTTAGCCAGAAGGAACAGCTTCCCCATCTCCAGTAGTGGCAACATCCCCTCCCCGACCCATGCTGCCATCAGCCTTTCCATCTTTATCTGAGGAGATAAACCCTGCACTGCCTGACGCAACAGTGATGGCCTCACCTGAGGCAGTTGCCAGGCAAGATAATATTGATTTTCCTCAGGAGCCACCCCCAACACATCTGTTTGTCTCTAGACCTATAACTAAACTAAAGTCCCAGCGGGCCCCTAGTGGTGAGGTTCAGAGTGTGACCCATAAGGAGGTGGACTACACTTGAAAAGAAATGTTTGAGTTCTCTAATTAATGTAAACAGAAATCTGGGGAACAGGCATGGGAATGGATATTAAGGGTATGGGAAAATGGTGGAAGGAACACAGAGTTGGATCAGGCTGAATTTATTGATTTGGGCCCACTAAGTAGGGACTCTGCATAGAAAGAGCCTGTGTAGCCAAAGCAAGACCAAGCAAAAAGAACAAATCTGGAGGCATCACACTACCTGATTTCAAACTATACTACAAGGCCACAGTCACCAAAACAGCATGGTACTGGTATAAAAATAGACACATAGACCAATGGAACAGCATAGAGAAGCCAGAAATAAACCCAAACACTTACAGCCAACTGATCTTCAACAAAGCAAACAAAAACATAGAGTGGGAAAAGGACACCTGTTTCAACAAATGATGCTGGGATAATTGGCTAGTCACATGTAGGAGAATGAAACTGGATCCTCATCTCTCATGTAATAATAAAATTAACTCAAGATGGATTAAGGACTTAAATCTAAAACCTGAAACTATAAAAATTCTAGAAGATAACATTGGAAAAACCCTTCTAGATGTTGGCTTAGGTAAGGATTTCATGATCAAGAACCCAAAAACAAATGCAATAAAAACAAAGATAAATAGTTGGGACCTAATTAAACCAAAAATCTTTTTCATGGCAAAAGGGAACAGTCAGCAAAGTAAACAGACAACCCACAGAATGGGGAAAATCCTCAAAATCTATACATCTGACAAAGGACTAATATTCAGAATCTACAATGAACTCAAACAAGTTAAGAAAAAAGCAAACAATCCTATCAAAAAGAGGGCTGAGGACATGAATAGAGAGTTCTCAAAAGAAGATACAAAAATAGCCAACTACCATCTGAAAAAATGCTCAACATCACTAATGACCAGGGAAATCTAAATCAAAACTACAATGCCATACCACCTTACTCCTGCAAGAATGGGCATAATCAAAAAAACAAAAAACTGTAGATGTTGGCATGGGTGTGGTGATCAGGGAACACTTCTACACTGCTGGTGCAAATGTAAACTAGTACAGCCACTATGAATAACAATGTGGAGATTCCTTAAAGAACTGAAAGTAGAACTACCATTTGACCCAGCAATCCCACTACTGGGTATCTACACAGAGGAAAAGAAGTCATTATACAAAAAAGATACTTGCACATGCATGTTTTTAGCAGCACAATTCACAATTGCAAATCATGGAACCAACCCAAATGTGCCCATCAATCAATAAGTGGATAAAGAAACTGTCATATATATATACATGTGTATATATATACACATGTATATATATATATATATATATACACATGTATATATATATATATATATACACACACACACATATATACACACACACACACACACACACACATATATATACATACACAATGGAATACTATTCAGCCATAAAAAGGAATGAATTAACAGCATTTCCAGCAAACTGGATGAGATTGGAAACTATTATTCTAAGTGAAGTAACTCTGGAATGGAAAACCAAACATTGTATGTTCTCACTGATATGTGGGAGCTAAGCTATGAGGATACAAAGTCATCAGAATAATAAAATGGACTGTGGGAATTTGGGGGAAGAGAGTGGGAGGGGTGGCTAGGAATAAAAGACTACAAATATGGTGCAGTGTATACTACTTGGGTGATGGGTGCACCAAAATCTCACAAATAACCACTACAGAACTTACTCATATAACCAAATACCACCTGTACCTCAATAACTTATGGAAAATAATTGCATTAATTCACAAAAGATAGAAAGCTCCTAGAAACATTCTCAAGAAGATGAAATTGGTAGACTATGTGATGTGTTTGGACACATTGAAGGAAAATATATAATACTTAAAATGCAGTGCAAAATGAATAATAAATAATTAGAAAAAAATAATTATTAATTCCCCAAAGAGAGAACGATAAGTATTATTTCTCCCAAGCAAAAAAGGCAATTATTAATTCTAGGAAAAAGTAACAAGTTGTATAGAAAAGGAAAAAGTAATCATAATTTGTATCAAAGGTACACAGTTATAACAGTGTAAGAACTGAACATAGATCTCAACACCCTTGTGATATACCTGTACTGGGCAGATGGAGCGATCATATGCTGTAAAGGGGTGATGTGGAGTAGGAGTAAAGGTCAGCCAAGTCCTCATCTTCCCTAATCAGGAAGCAGTAAATAATATCCCAAATGAAAGGAAAAATAAATCTTTAAGTAGTTGATACAGTTTGGCTCTGTGTCCCCACCCATATCTGATCTTGTTGCTCCCATAATTGTCACATGTTGTATGAGGGACCTGGTGAGAGATGACTGAATTATGAGGGCACATCTTTCTCATGCTGTTCTCATGATAGTGAATGGGTCTCATGAGATATGATGGTTTTAAAAATGGGAGTTTCCCTGCACAACCCCTCCTTGCCTGCTGCCCATTACATAAGATGTGACTTGCTCCTCCTTGCCTTTCATCATGATTGTGAGGCCTCCCCAGCCATGTGGAACTGTAAGTTCAATAAACCTCTTTCTTTTGTAAATTGCCCAGTCTCAGGTATGTCTTTATCAGTAGTGTGAAAACAGACTAATACAGTAAATTGGTACCAGTAGAGTGGGGTACTGAGGAAAAGATACTGGAAAATGTGGAAGTGACTTTGGAACTGGGTAACAGGCAGAAGGTGGAGCAGTTTGGAAGGTTCAGAAGGCAGAAAAATGTGGGGAAGTTTGGAACTCCCTAGAGACATGTTGAATGGCTTTGACCAAAATGCTGATAGTGAGGTGGTCTCAGATGGAAATGAGTAATTTGTTGGGAACTGGAGTAAAGGTGACTCTGTTATGTTTTAGCAAAGAGACTTTGGCATGTTGCCCCTGCCCTAGAGATTTCTGGGACTTTGAACTTGAGAGAGATAATTTAGGGTATCTGGTGGAAGAAATTTCTAAGCAGCAAAGCATTCAAGAGGTGACATGGGTGCAGTTAAAGGCATTCAGTTTCAAACGGGAAACAAAGCATAAAAGTTTGAAAAATTCACAGCCTGACAATGCAATAGAAAAAAAAAATATCCAATTTTCTGAGAAGAAATTCAAGCTGGCTGCAGAAATTTGCATAAGTAATGAGGAGCCAAATGTTAATCACCAAGACAATGGGGAAAATGTCTCCAGGATATATCAGAGACCTTTGTGGCAGCCCCACCCATCACAGGCCTGTAGGCTTAGGAGGAAAAAGTGGTTTTGTGGGCTAGGCCAGGGTCCCTGTGCTGTGTGCAGCCTAGGGACTTGGTGCACTGCATCCCAGCAGCTCCCGCCATGGCTGAAATGGGCCAATGTAGAGCTGAGGCCATGGCTTCAGAGAGTGCAAGCCTCAAATTTTGGCAGCTTCCATGTGGTGTTGAGCCTGTGAGTGCATAGAAGTCAAGAATTGAGGTTCAAGAACCTCTGCCTAGATTTCAGAGGATGTATAGAAATACCTGGATGTCCAGGCAGAAGTTTGCTGCAGAGATGGGGCTGTCATGGAGTACCTCTGCTAGGGCAATGTGGAAGGAAAATATGGGGTTGGAGCCCCCACACAGAGTCCCTACTGGGGCACTGCCTAGTGGAGCTGTGAGAAGAGGGCCACTATCTACCAGACCCCAGAATGATAGATCCACCAAGAGTTTGCATCATGTGCCTCGAAAAGCCAAAGACACTCAATGCCAGCCTGTGAAAACAGCTGGGAGGGAGGCTGTACTCTGCAAAGCCATGGAGGTGGAGCTGTGCAAGACTATGGGAACCCATCTCTTGCATCAGTGTGATCTGGATGTGAGACCTGAAGTCAAAGGAGGTCATTTTGGAGCTTGAAGATTTGACTGCTCTGCTGGATTTCAGACTTGCATGAGGTCTGTAGCCCCTTTGTTTTGGCCAATGTCTCCCATTTGGAATGGCTGTATTTACCCAATGCCTGTACCCTTGTTGTATCTAAGAAGTAACTAACTCTTGATTTTACAGGCTCATAGGCAGAAGGGATTTGCCTTGTCTCAGAGAAGACTTTGGACTGTGGAGACTTTTGAGTTAATGCTGAAATGAGTTCAGACTTTGGGAGACTTTTGGGAGGTCATGATTGCTTTTGAAGTGTAAAGGATGAGATCTGGGGATGGTCAGGGGTGGAATGATATAGTTTGGCTCTGTGTCCCCACCCAAATCTCATCTTGTAGCTCCCATAACTCCAAAGTGTTGTGGGAGGGACCCAGTAGGAGATTATCAAATTATGGGGGTGGGTCTTTGCTGTGCTGTTCTCATGATGGTAAATGGGTCTCATGAGATCTGATGGTTTTAAAAATGGGAGTTTCCCTGCACAAGCTCTCTTCACCTGCTGCCATCCATGTAAGATGTGACTTGCTCCTCCTTGCCTTCTGCCATGATTGTGAGGCCTCCCCAGCCATGTGGAACTGTAAGTCCAATGAACTTTGTTCTTTTGTAAATTGTCCAGTCTCAGGTATGTCTTTATCAGTATGTGAAAACAGACTAATACAGTAGTGCTTTCCAAAAGACCAGGATGGCTAAGTAGTAAAAGGAGAATTTTATTGGCAATATCAGTTTGCAAACCTTAAAGAGAGAGTCTCTGGTATAGGCTAAAGGTGCTCTCTTTGAAGAGAGAAAGGGCAGATTGGGTTTTATGCCTCACAGTGTGTGCATCACACAGTTAAGAGTCATTTTTATGCAGCAGGCTTGGGGAAAAACCATACATATTTAAGAGGAAGACAAGCACATGTGCAATAGACAAACATACATTCCATGTTCAGTTTGGGGTGGAGATTTAGCATTAAAATGAAGCAAAATTGGCTTTTTACGTAAAAAGGTGAACTATAAAACACAAAGACAGTTTCTGTACACTCTCTCTAAGCTGGCTAAAACTGGCTTAAGGTTTGCAGTTGCTTCTCAGAAAAGAGTGACGGTAAAGTCAGTCCTCTATACAGTCAGAGTTGTAGTATTCTGGATAGTATTAAATAAACCAAAGTTAGAAATTTGCCTGAAAGCTGCTATTGTTAGAGTTTAGCAAAAGTGTATTTTTTTCTTGCAGGCATACAAATTTAGAAAGCTTCCAGGCCAGCCAAGCCTTGAACCCTCAACCCATAGGTAACTTTTGTTTTCTTAACTTTAGTGTTCATTTTAGTTTATTTAGGGGTATCTATTTCCATCTGTCAGATTACAGAGGCAATATAAGAAACTTGTAGGGAGACTCAGAGGAAAAATGATAGAATCAGCTAAAAAAAGGTCCTGATAGTCCCCTTTCAGGAGTATAAAATAGGAAGGAATTGAGAGGCCACATTTTTCATAAGAGGCCTTGTCTCACTATAGGACTCTTGCAACAGGTTCATGCATAGTTTTATCAGCAGTCAAAATTAGATAAGAATTTTTTTTTTTGAGATGGAGTCTCTCTCTATCACCCAGGCTGGAGTGCAGTGGCGTGATCTCGGCTCACTGCCAGCTCCGCCTGCCAGGTTCACACCATTGTCCTACCTCAGCCTCCCGAGTAGCTGGGACTACAGGTGCCTGCCACCACACCCAGCTAATTTTTTATATTTTTAGTAGAGGTGGGGTTTCACCATGTTAGCCAGGATGGTCTCGATCTCCTGATCTCGTGATCCACCCACCTTGGCCTCCCAAAGTGCTGGGGATTACAGGCGTGAGCCACCATGCTCAGCCAGATAAGAATTTTTTTAAATGAGAAAATTAATGTGGACTCACATTTAAAAGACATATTGACACTGGTGTTGATATGGTTTGCATATTTGTCCCTTCCAAATCTCATGTTGAAATGTGATTCCCAATGTTGGAGGTGCGGCCTAGTGGGAGGTGATTGGATCATGGGGATGGATCCCTCATGAATGGTTTAGCACCACCCACTTCATGAAAACTGAGTTCTCTCTTAGTCAGTTCACATATCTAGTTATTTAAAACAGCCTGGGACCTCCTCGTTCTTTCTCTCTTGCCCCCTCTCTTGTCATGCTATGTGCCTATTCCCCCTTCACCTTCCACCATGAGTAAAAGATTCCTGAGGCCTCACCAGAAGCAGAGCAGATGCCAGGGCCATCTTTGTACAGCCTGCAGAACTGTAAACCAATTAAACCATATTTTAAAATAAATTATCCAGCTTCCAGTATGTAATTTTTATATGTATAGTGTCTGTTTTTTTTTTATTATTGTTTCAATAGTTTTGGGAAAACAAGTAGTGTTTATTTACATAAATAATTTTTTTAGTGGTTATTTCTGAGATTTTGGTACACCCATCAGCCAAACAGAGTACACTGTATCCAATCTGTAGTCTTTTATCCCTCACCTCCCTCCTGCCCTTCCCCCCAATTCCCTAGACTGCATTACATCATTCTTATGCTTTTGCATCCTCAAAGCTTAGCTACCACTTACAAGTGAGAATACACAATGTTTGGTTTTTCATTCCTGAGTTGCTTCACTTAAAATAATCATCTCCAACTACATCCAGGTTGTGGCAAATGCCATTATTTTATTCCTTTTTATGGTTAAGTAATATTTTGTGGAATATGCATATATCACATTTTTTTAAAACCCACTCATTGGTTGATGAACATTTAGGCTGGTTCTTTATTTTTGCAATTGTGAATTGTGCTGCTATAAACATGTGTGTGCAAGTATCTTTTTCATATAATGAATTCTTTTCTTCTGGGTAGATATACAGTAGTGGGATTGCTGGATCTAATGGTAGATGTACTTTTAGTTCTTTAAGGTGCCTCCTTACTGTTTTCCATAGTGATTGTACTAGTTTACCTTCCCAACAGCAGCTTAAATGTGTTCCCTTTTCATCACATCCACACCAACATCTATTATTTTTAATTTTTTAATTACGGCCATGTTTGCAGGAGTAAGGTGGTATGGCATTGTGGTTTTGATTTCCGTTTCCCTGATCATTAGTGATGTTGAGAATTTTTTCATATGCTTGTTGGCCATTTGTGTATCTTCTTTTGAGAATTGTCTATTCATGTCCTTAGTCCACTTTTTGATGGGTTCATTTTTTTCTTGCTGGTTTGAGTTCCTCATGGATTCTGAATACTAGTCCTTTGTTACATGCATAGTTTGCATATATTTTCTTCCACTCTCTGGGTTGTCTGTTTAATCTGTTGATTACTTCTTTTCCTATGTAGAAGCATTTTAGTTTAATTAAGTCTCATCTATTTATCTTCATTTCTGTTGCATTTGCTTTTGGGTTCTTGGTCATAAACTCTTTGCCTAAGCCAATGTTTAGAAGAGTTTTTCTGATGTTATCTTCTAGAATTTTTATGGTTTGAGGTCGTAAATTTAAGTCTTGGATCAATCTTGAGTTGATTTTTGTGTAAAGTGAGAGATGAGGATCCAGTTTCATTCTTCTACATGTGGCTTGCCAATTATCCCAGCACCAAAAAGGTGTTCTTTCCCCACTTTATGTTTTTGTTTGCTTTGTCAAAAATTAGTTGGCTGTAAGATTTGGCTTTATTTCTTGGTTCTCTATTCTGTTCCACTGGTCTGTGCCTGTTTTTATACCAGTACCATGCTGCTTTGGTAACTATACACTCGAGTAGTTTGAAGTCGGGTAATGTGATGCCCCCAGATTTGTTCTTTTTGCTTAGTCTTGCTTTGGCTATGCAGGCTCTTTTTCTTGGATTTATATGAATTTTTAGGATTGCTTTTTCTAGTCCTGAGAAGAATGACAATGGCATTTTGATGGAATTTCTTTGAATTTATAGATTGCTTTTGGCAGTATGGTCATTTTCATAATATTGATTCTACTCATCCATGAGCATGAGGTGTGTTTCCATTTGTTTGTGTCATCTATGATATCTTTCAGTAATGTTTTATAGTTTTTCTTTTCACCTCTTTGGTTAGGTATATTCCTAAGTATTGTATTGTATTGTATTGTATTGTATTGTATTGTATTGTATTGTATTGTATTGTATTGTATTGTATTGCATTGTATTTGCAGCTGTTGTAAAGGGGGTTGAGTTCTTGATTTGATTTTCAGGTTCGTCACTGTTGGTGTATAGCAGGGCTACTGACTTATGTACATTGATTTTGTATTCTGAAACTACTGAATTCATTTATCAGATCCAGGAGCTTTTTACGTGAGTCTTTAGGGTGTTTTAAGTATACAATCATATCATTGGTGGACAACAACTTCTTCCTCACTGATTTGAAGGCCCTTTATTTCTTTCTTTTGTTTGATTGCTCTGGCTAGGGCTTCCAGTACTATGTTGACTGGAAGAGGTGAAAGTGGGCATCCTTGTCTTGTTCCAGTTCTCAGGGGGAATGTTTTCAACTTTTCCCCATTCAGTATAATGTTGACTGTGGGTTTGTCATAGGTGGCTTTTATTACTCTAAGTTATGTCTCTTTTATGCCAATTTTGCTGAGGGTTGTAATCATAAAGTAATGCTGGATTTTGTCAGATGCCTTTTCTGCATCTATTGAGATGATCATATCATTTTTGTTTTTAACTCTGTTTATGTAGTGTATCACTTTTTTGACTTTCATATGTTAAACCAATCCTGTATCCCTGGTATTAAGCCACTTGATCATGGAGTGTTATATTTTTGATATGCTGCTGGATTCAGCTAGCTAGTATTTTGTTGAAGATTTTTGCATCTCTGTTAATCAGGGACGTTGATTTGTAGTTTTCTTTTTTTGTTATAGCATTTCCTGGTTTTGTTGTTAGGGTAATGCTGGCTTCATAGAATGATTTAGGGAAGATTCCCTCTTTCTCTATCTTTTGGAATAGTTTCAGTGGAATTGGTATCAATTTTTCTTTGAATGTCCAATAGAATTCAGCTGTGAATCCATCTGGTCTTGGACTTTCTTTGCTGGCAATTTTCTTTATTACTGTTTCAATCTTGTTGCTTGTTATTGGTCTGTTCAGAGTTTCTGTTTCTTCCTGGTTGAATCTAGGAGGGTTGTATACTTGCAGGAATTTATAAATCTCCTCTAGGTTTTCTAGTTTGTGCACATAAGGGTATTCATAGTAGCTTTGAATGATCTTTTTCTGCATTATCAGTAGTAATATCTCCCATTTTGTTTCTAATTGGACTTATTTGGATCTTCTTTCTTCTTTTCTTGGTTAACCTCACTAATGGTCTATTGATTTTACTCATCTTTGCAAAGAACCACCTTTTTGTTTCATATATCTTTTTGGTTTCAATTTCACTTAGTTCTGCTCTGATCTTTGTTATTCATTTTCTTCTGCTGGGTTTGGGTTTGTTTTGTTTATCTAGTTCCTTGAGGTGTGAGCTTAGATTGTCTATTTATGCTCTTTCAGACTTTTTGATGTAGGCATTTAGTGCCATAAATTTTCCTCTTAGCACCACTTTTGCTGTATCCTAGAGGTTTTGATAGGGTCTGTCACTATTATCATTCATTTCAAATAATTTTCAAATTTCCTTCCTGATTTCATTGTTGACCCAGAGATCATTCAGGAGCAGATTATTTAATTTCCAAGTATTTGTATAGTTTTGAGGGTTCCATTTGGAGTTAAGTTCCAATTTTATTCTACTAGGTTCTGAGAGAATACTTGATGTAACTTTGATCTTCTTAAATTTATTGAGAGTGGTTTTGTGGCCTATATTGTCTGTCTGAGAGAATGTCCCATGTGCTGATGAATAGAATGTATATTCTGCAGTTGTTGGGTACAATGTTCTGTAAATATCTGTTAAGTCTATTTTTTGTAGGGTATAGTTTAAGTCCATTGTTTCTTTGTTGACTTTCTGTCTTGATGACCTGCTTAGTGCTGTCAGTGGAGTACTGAACTCCCCCACTATTATTGTGTTGCTTTCTAGCTCGTTTCTCAATTTCTGCATTAATTGCTTTATAAATTTGGGAGCTCTAGTGTTAGGTGCATATATGTTTAGGATTGTGATATTTTCCTGTTGCACCAGATTTTTTATCATTATAGAATGTGGCTTTTTGTCTTTGTTAACTGTTGTTGCTTTAAAGTCTGTTTTGTCTGATGTAAGGATAGCTACTCTTGCTCGCTTTCGGTGTCCATTTGCATGGAATATCTTTTTCCACTTCTTTATCTTATGCTTATGCTAGTCCTTGTGTTTTAGGTGAGTCTCTTGAAGACAGCAGATACTTGGTTGGTGGATTTTTATCCATTCTGCCATTCTGTGCCTTTTAAACAGAACAATGAAGCCTTTTACATTCAGCATTAGTATCAAGATGTGAGGTACTATTCTATTCATCATGCTTGTTGTTGCCTGAATAACTTGTGTGTTTTTTTCATTGTATTATTGTTGTATAGGCCCTGTGAGACTTACATTTTAAGGACGTTCTATTTTGGTGTATTTTGAGGTTTTGTTTTAAGATTTAGAACTCCTTTTAGCATTTCTTGTAGCGCTGGCTTGGTAGTGGTGAATTCTCTCGATATTTGTTTGTCTGAAAAAGACATTATCAGTCCTTCATTTTGAAGCTTAGTTTTCTGGATACAAAATTATTGGCTAATAATTATTTTGCTTAAGGAGGCTAAATATAGAATCCCAATCCCTTTTGGCTTGCAGGGTTTCCACTGAGAAATCTGCTGTTAATCTGATAGGTTTTCCTTTATAGGTTACCTGATGCTTTTGCCTCACAGCTCTTAAGATTCTTTTCTTCATCTTGACTTCAGGTAACGTGATGACTATGTGCCCAGGTGATGATCTTTTTGTGATGAATTTCCTGAGTGTTCTTTGAGCTTTTTGTATTTGGATGTCTAGATTTCCAGCAAGACCAGGGAAGTTTTCCTCAATTATTTCCTCAAATAAGTTTTCCAACTTTTAGATTTCTCTTCTTCCTTAGGAACACCAATTTTTCTTATGTTTGGTCATTTACCATAATCTCAAACTTCTTGGAGGCTTTATCCATTTTTTTAATTCTATTTTTTGTCTTTATTGGATTGGATTAACTCAAAAGCCTTGTTTTTGAACTCTGAAGTTCTTTCTTCTACTTGTTCAATTATATTGTTGAAACTTTTCAGTGTATTTTGCATTTCTCTAAATGTGTCTTTCATTTCCAGAACTTGTGATTGTCTTTTCTTCATGACATCCATTTCTCTAGAGACTTTTTCATCCATATTATGTTTTTGTTTTTGTTTTTTGTTGGTTTTCACCTTTCTCTGGTACCTCCTTGAAAGTAGCTTAATAATCAACCTTCCGAATTCTTTATCCAGTAATTCAGAGGTTTATTCTTGGCTTGGATCCATTGCCTGAGAGCTAGTGTGATCTTTTGGAGTTGTTATAGAACCTTGTTTTGTCATGTTACCAGAATTACTTTTCTGGCTTCTTCTCCTTCTCCACTGTTTCATTGGAAAGATATGGAGCTCAAGTGCTGCCATTCCAATTCTTTTGTCTCACAGGGTCATCCTTTGATGTGGTGCTCTCCTCCTTCCTCTAGGGATGGGGCTTCCTTAAAGCCAGACTGCAGTGATTGTTATTGCCCTTCTGGGTCTAGCCATCCAGCAGGGCTACTGAGTTCTGGGCTGGTGCTGGGGAATGTCTGCAAAGAGTCCTGTGATATGTTTCATTTTCTGGTCTTACAGCCATGGATACCAGCAACATGGCAGAGGAGTGAAGGGGACCCTGTGGGAGTCCTTGATAGTAGTTTACTGCACTGGTTTTCTTGAATGCAAATTATGCTAGCAATGAAGTTTTCAGGATAGACTCAGGTCTTCTGGTTAGCCAGAGTGTTGCAGGCAGTGGAATTAGCTTTTGTTTTCTCCTTGTTTGGAGCAAGGTTGTTCTGTTATGAGTTGCTGTCATGGTTTCAGTTTGTTGGCCTCCAGTCAGGAGGTGGCACTTACAAGAGAGCACCAGCTGCAGTGGTAGAAAGGGGATATAATCTTGCCCTACACTGGCCAGGATAAGTACTCAGATTTCTCAGACAATGGGCAGGGCCATAGAGGTCCCAACAGTTTATGTCTCCTGTCTTCAATTACCATGGCAGGTAGAGAAAAACCATCAGGTGGAGGCAGGATTAGGTGGGTCTGAGCTCAGACTCTCCTTAGGCAGGGCTTGCTTCAGCCACTGTGGGGCATGGGGAGTGCTTCTCAGGCCAATGGAGTTATGTTCCCAGGGGGATTATGGCTGCTTCTGCAGTGCCATACAGGTCACCAGGAAAGTGGGGGAAAGCCAGCAGTGACAGGTCTCACCTAGCTCCCATGCAGCCAGCAAGGCTAGTATCACTCCTGCTGTGCCCTCCCCTCCCAACACTGAGTTTATATTCAGCTAGCTGGTGAGTGGGGCTGAGATCTGGTCCCGGGCTACAAACCTCCCTGCTGAGAAAGCAAGCAGGGTTCTCACATCTCGCACCCCTCCCCCGCACACCTGCCCACACCATCAACTGTAGCTTCTGTGCTCATATCTGCCCTTCTGTTGACCCCCTGGATTCTGCTCAGGAAAGTTTGTGCTCAGTCAAAATTATTACAAAGTTTAGCTAGGCACTTCCTTCACCCTGTGGCCCCTCCCTAGTTTCACGGGCTGCCTTCCCTTCTCCAAGGATGCCTGCAAGATAAGGCCAGGAATGACTTTCCTAGGCTCAAGCTGAGGAATGGGAGTGCCTGCAGGGATCTTCCTGCTGCTTCTCCTACTTTTATATTTCAGTTGGCTCCCTAAATTTGTTTCAGCTCTGGGCAAGGTTAAATCCTCTCCGGTGATCTGGATTTTCAGGTTCCCCAGTGGGGATGTGTTTTCAGAGATGGACTTTTCTCCATCTCACACTTTGGGAAGTCAGTTTTTCAGCTGCCTCAGGGTTTGCACCAGCAGGCCTCTTCTTTCAAAGGCTCTGTGAATTCTTTAGGTTTTCCTGGTATGTTCCTGTGGCAGTTGTTGGAGCAAAAGTTCACGATGTGAACCTCCATATGCTGTTCTTTCCATCCAAGTGGAAGCTGCACGTTAGTCCTGTCTCCTCCTGCTGCTTTTCTGGAAAGTCTGTGGTACTTCTTTATAGTGACACAAGAACAAACTAACGCAGATATCTTCAGTAGGCCTGTACGTTAGACCATGGTATGACCCACACTTTGTTTTCCATGAGTTATTAAAGATGTCTTGAGGGAAGAATGAAAGTTCTACAACCTGTAGAGGACCCATAATGCCCTAACTCATTCATTTTTAATATGTGTCTAAATAAACCCGGTTAAGGAGATATATGAATTACATTACTCACTTCGGGGCTTTATAAGGTTCTTGCAAAAAATTAACAATAATACTATAATTTATCAACTCTAAGACACATTTTTTCACATTTTAATATCTCTAAAATTAGAATTCATCTTATAGTGTCATTTTATATTTAATTAGCAACTTTTTTATTTTTTAGTGTACATAAAAGAATGATGTGGTTTTGGATCAATGTCATCTTAAATTTGATTAAAAAGCAAAATAAAAAACACAGGTGACAACAGTAGCATCAGCACTTCTAACCAAAGTAGGAGATCTTCATCAAGCACCTTATGATAAGGAAACATTTATGATTGTTGGAGACCAAATATATGCTCCCTTAAAATATGATAATAAGAAACTATAATACCCCACTTCAAAGTATGCCTGTTTGGCAGAAGCATTATTTTGAGATGATTATTTTGAGAGACTGAGGACACAGAAGAAGCTCTGAAAACACGAGTAGATGTAACAGAAATTCATATCTATGAAGAAATCTCCATTTGTAAAGGTGTCTCCCTCTCTACAAGAGAGAAAAAGATGATCTAACTCACCGATATGCTTATATTAATAGAGGTGGCACCAACTTAAATGTAACTTTAGATTTAAATCTGCCTTAATTCTACCTACTAACTTAAAAAATCTTATTCTGTTTACCTTACTTTTCCTAGATGCTTCTTCATAACTGGCCTTCTCCCACACCATTCTTTCTTTGTTTCACCTGGAGATAAAATCTAAGCCTGAACTCAAAGCCATTTCTTTGAGATTTACTCATTTCTCTGGGAGCTCCTATGTATACATGAGATATACATGTTATTAAACTTCTGTACGTTTTTCTCTTGTTAATCTCTCTTTTGTTACAAGGGTTCATTCCAACTAACAACTGTAAAGAGCAGAGAGAAAACTATTTCTTTCCTCTTACATCATCTTATTATAACTGACAAGCCAAAAACAGGATATCACGGTAGAGAACTTGATATAGAAACTTAACTTTCACTATTTTTAGTAGTAGACATTGCCCAAAGTGTACAATGTGTCTTGAGATATTAACTGGTGATAGTATGGAACCACCATGTTTAGAAAGTGTCAAAAGTGTGAAAAGACAAAGTTACAACAAATTTAGCTTAAAGATCTTAATTGGCTTTATTTGCAAACGTCAGATCAAGCAACATTTCATTCCATAAAACAGAATGAGTGTTCTCATGAGCTGAGCAGAGGAGTTTTCTTTTAAAGCCAGAAAAGGGCTGAGAAAAGCAGAAACAGAATACAAAAAGTCGGTTGGTCATTTCAAAGTTACTTTTTTTGTAAAAGATAAACAAAGGAGATGTTTTAAAAATCATGCTGGCTAAAACCGGCCTGTTTGAGGACTTGGCTATTATCTCTGTCTCCTGACTTCTTAGAAGGTCTGATAGACAACTTAGTTTCAGTTTGGTGATGTGGAACTTCAGCATGAGTGACTCCATTTTGGTCTGTTGGCCTGGTGCAGCAGCTCAGTTCAAATCAATGGCCCCCTATAAATTTTATTTAATAGAAGAAATTAAATACTAAGCATATATAAAATGAAAATATTCCATATACTTTTTCTTTCAGTGATTGGGAAATACATGTATTTAAAGGCAATTAATTCTTGACCTGGTACTTTACAAAGTTTCATTCTATTTAATAATAGTGATTGTGGCCTCTTTTGATGAATCTTAGTATTGTACCACAGAAGCATATTTAAATATTTTTACTTCTAGGATGTACAATAAAAGAAGTTGGAGACTGCTGATCTAGGTAATACTGCCATACTCTTCAATTCACAGTTTCTCTAAACATGACAAGCAATCACTTAGGTTTCTGCTTACTAAAATTACAATCATGTTTTCACACTGCCTCTCTACAATAGCACATAGATCACCTAGATTGGAGTTTGAAACATTGCTAAAACTTTGAGACACTCAGTTATACACAGGGCTGATCACATCAATTTGTATAAGTTATATCTGCCAGAATAGCCTCATTTTCACTCTGAAAATTCTGTCTCCTAACAAATAGCTTATATCAAGTGATGTTATACTGCCTCTGACCTTGGGGAACCTTCTTTCGGTTTTCACTCCACATTAAGCCCTGCATAAGACAGCATTGGCCATAGTGGATCCTACTCCATAGCATTGAACATACTTAGTGCTCAGAACTTGATTATTAATACAATTTCCCACTAAATTAAACCAGAGCTACTAAGAGACATGGCTGATTTCAGGGCTAGGACAGTATCAGTGTGAGAGATGAGTCTGGAACATCTTATTGTATCATAATTATTAAAGTTCTAGAAAGGAAGAAAGAAGAGAGAGAAAAGAGAAAAAAATAAAGAAAAAGAGACAAAGAAAAAGAGAGGGGAGAGAGGCAAAAAGAAAGGAAGAAAGATCTTGCATGTTATAGGTACACAGGAACCAAACTGAAGGAGCTCCCAATGGCCAGACATACAACAATTTTGAGCACCAAAATAAATAAGAACAATAATAAATTATAAATCTTTAAAATTAATATTTAAGATTCCGTGTTCTTGCGATAGTTTACTGAGAATGATGGTTTCCAATTTCATCCATGTCCCTACAAAGGATATGAACTCATCATTTTTTATGGCTGCATAGTATTCCATGGTGTATATGTGCCACATTTTCTTAATCCAGTCTATCATTGTTGGACATTTGGGTTGGTTCCAAGTCTTTGCTATTGTGAATAATGCCGCAATAAACATACGTGTGCATGTGTCTTTATAGCAGCATGATTTATAGTCATTTGGGTATATACCCAGTAATGGGATGGCTGGGTCAAATGGTATTTCTAGTTCTAGATCCCTGAGGAATCGCCACACTGACTTCCACAATGGTTGAACTAGTTTACAGTCCCACCAACAGTGTAAAAGTGTTCCTATTTCTCCACATCCTCTCCAGCACCTGTTGTTTCCTGACTTTTGAATGATTGCCATTCTAACTGGTGTGAGATGATATCTCATAGTGGTTTTGATTTGCATTTCTCTGATGGCCAGTGATGATGAGCATTTTTTCATGTGTTTTTTGGCTGCATAAATGTCTTCTTTTGAGAAGTGCCTGTTCATGTCCTTCGCCCACTTTTTGATGGGGTTGTTTGTTTTTTTCTTGTAAATTTGTTTGAGTTCACTGTAGATTCTAGATATTAGCCCTTTGTCAGATGAGTAGGTTGTGAAAATTTTCTCCCATGTTGTAGGTTGCCTGTTCACTCTGATGGTAGTTTCTTTTGCTGTGCAGAAGCTCTTTAGTTTAATTAGATCCCATTTGTCAATTTTGGCTTTTGTTGCCATTGCTTTTGGTGTTTTGGACATGAAGTCCTTGCCCACGCCTATGTAAACTATCGCAAGAACAAAAAACCAAACACCGCATATTCTCACTCATAGGTGGGAATTGAACAATGAGATCACATGGACACAGGAAGGGGAATATCATACTCTGGGGACTGTGGTGGGGAGGGGGGAGGGGGGAGGGATAGCATTGGGAGATATACCCAATGCTAGATGACGAGTTAGTGGGTGCAGCGCACCAGCATGGCACATGTATACATATGTAACTAACCTGCACAATGTGCACATGTACCCTAAAACTTAAAGTATAATTAAAAAAAAAAAAAAAAAAGTTAAAAAAAAAAAAAAAAAAAGATTCCGTGTTAAAAATAGATTAATTGATTAACAAGGGGTGGATTCCTTGCTTACAATGGAATAACAAAGGCGAACTGGTAAATGTACGGCAAGTGCTGGAGTCACACATTCACATCACAAAATACATGATTCTGTTTACATACACATTCCTGAGAAGACAGAAAAACAATACATGAAAATTGCTTCACATACATTTATTTATTTAATAGGTGGAGAGCTTTCTTTTAGATTTTTCCTTTATGCATTTTATGTTTCTATATATTCCACATTCTGCATAATGAGCATTATATGAAAGAAGATTTTACAGCCATCATGGTAAAGATTAGCTCAGGCAAGAATCCTGAATGAATGCTAAATCTAGGGGAAAATTTTGACAAGAAACAGGGTATTTGCATAGTCTTAAAGTGTCTCCCTACAGATTGCTGATTAGTTACAAGGGAGAAAACATAAACAGTAATTACACAGTGGAGAAATCAACAGCATCATTACCATAAGACCAACTTTAATATCACCTATGACAGAAAGTTGGACATAATGTGCCTCCATATGTGTGAAGAAAAACACGATATCACATATGCTGCATTCTCGCTGAGAATCTATAGCCTGAATCTAATCATGAGGAAAGATGACAAACACAAAATGAGTAACATTCTATTAAAACAAACAAAAAAGATGCAGCAGACAATTACCTCAAAAATGTCAATTGCCAAAAAAGGCTGTAAAATGTTCTAAATTAAAGAAAGCTAGAAAGTGTTCTTTACATCAACTCATAATTTGCATTCTTCTAGTTTCTACTCATGTGTTTAATTACTAAAAATTTCTTCCTTCTATCTTTCCCTCTGGAGACAAATATATGAAGTCTAGATTTTCACAAGTCTGGCTTGTCTTAATATATTTATTGACGGAATAAAAAGGAAACCAAAGAGAACATATCCATTTCCTCTTAACTTTACAATATGCACCTCAAGCAGGGACCATCATCACATTAGAATTAGTTGGGGCTGGAGAGCAATGGTGCCATCTTGGCTCACTTCAACCTCTGCCTCCTGGGTTCAAGCAAATCTCGTGCCTCAGCCATCTAGTAGCTGGGATTAAAGGCATGCGCCACCACGCCCAACTAATTTTTTTTTTATTTTTAATAGATACAGGGTTTCATCATGTTGGACAGGCTGGTCTTAAACTCCTGACCTCAAGTGATCGGCCTGCCTTGGTCTCCCAAATTTAATTAGGTCTTTAGAGTGCCTTAGAATATGACTATTGCAAAAGCCCTTTTATTTTGTGAAGTATTGTATTTGATTCTGTAGTCCTCAAAGTAGTCTTGTCTTTAGTCTCACTACAATATTTTGTCATTAAAAGCTCCTCTCTCCAATTTTCTTTACCTCTTTTTTAAATTTGCCATTTCTGTCCCATCAGAACCCTTTACAGAATCTTTATGTTTTTTAGCACCTGCCCTTTCAAGCCATCTTTCTTGTAACAGCCTCAGTTATGAAATAATTACTAGTTTTTGTCAGAATTGTTTGAATTCTTTTTTTCTGCATAGCAACATAGAGAAAAACTTAAAATATAGACTTGTAGATAAAATGAGATTTATAAAACTACCCATTCTTTTAATTTTTTATAACTTGTGTCACACATATTAATTTCTAAAAGATAAAGAAAACTTCTTGGAGTCTACTACTATATCATGTTGTATTATAGCAAAGCACTAGGTTTTGTGAAATGAGGACGGGTGGAACTACTTTTGAAGTAAAGAACTCTTTTTCATGGAGGCCAGAGAGCAAATCCTACTGCTTTGGTTACACCCCCTGGATACAGTGGCAACCTCAAAGGACCACAGGGTTTGAGGGTTATAACCATGGATTGTCTACTCCAGAGTGGAGGAGTGGTCTCGAACTCCTGACCTCAGGTGATCCACCTGACATTTTTGGAGGAGCAAGGCCTGACATTTTTTTCTTAACTTTAAGAGAAACATTCCCCAGTCAAATGGCGATTTATTATTGCACCCATCTGTTTTAGAATGTGTGATAGATTGGTATTATAGGAGCTTGTAAAATCATACAAACAAGTAAAACAATCTAGTAAAACAGATTGATATGTGGCGAGCAAGACAGACTAACAATGACAAAAAAAACTCTAAAACAGGCAGAACATCCAAGTGCTCTAGGAAACACATAAGCTGTGAATTTGGTGTTAGATTTAATATTAGTAACCAAGGAAGGCTTCAGAGAACAATTGCATTGAAAGGTTCCTGGGATTTAGAAAGACAGAGTTTGTGAAGAACATTCAGGCTGAAAGAATCCCATAAGCAAAGATCTGTGGGCATCTGTAGATAGGAAGAATGACAGTGCAACAGTTAAATGCATTTTATAAGGTGGCTGGGGCTCCAGGGATGGCTAGAAAGACTTAGTGGGGAATAAAATCACGTTTCTCACTGTAATGCACTAAACAGAGACAATCATCTGGGGACTTGTTCTCATTTTGTGAGTGACTCTGAGTCTATCTACTCATTGAGGATTTCCATAGGTATTTTACCTTAAAGATCTCTTGAATTTGTGGGTGTCTTCTGTGCTACATCCTAGGGATGGAGAGGAAGGAGGTGAGATATTTTAGGACCATTGGTCTCCATCTGGAAAGCCAATTGAGCTAACTCATGAGGATTTTAAGGGACATGATATGTACCTCATCACTAAATAAAACTAAGGTTGGCACATCTGGTAAGCCAGGAAGCTTCAGGATATAATCATAGTATTTTTATTATCCCCTGGATGTTTCATTTTTTGGTTCGTATGATTTTTTTTTCTGCCCATATACAGTGTGTATTTTACATTAAGTGAGTGTGGTTAATCCCATAGTTCTCTGCTGTAAGAAATCACTGATGATACAGTTTTGTCAACCACTGTCTGTTTACTGCTATCACAAACATATTTTCTGTGATAAGTTGGGAATCTGTTAAGAAAGAGAAAGAGGAAGGACATCCAGCAGCAAATTTCAAGCACTTGTAGTAAGCAACTGAATCAGGCCTTCACCTAAGAACAGAAATAGACTCTTTGCTCCAAGTGGCCCTTCAGGTGGACGCCTTGAGGCATCCTGAAGAAGTCTAGTCAGCTGCTGAGTTTGAGCAGTTCCAGGGGCGGTACCTTATAATAGTGGCATTCTGATGATGAGATCAGCCAAGAATGAATTCACAGAAAGACCTCAGAAAGTCTGACATCATTTGAGATCCTCAATTATCCAAGCAAAAGAAGAAGAATGTGAAATGGGAACTTCCCCTGACATCTTGGCACAAATCCAAAGCGTCTGAATGTCCCACAAAAGGAAGCACTTCTTCCTCTGCTTCTGTGATTTTTTACTGAGTCATGAGATAGGGTTATATAAGTAGGGTATTTTAAATAAATTAGTGGATCTTAAAGTCAGAAGGGATTACTGGAGGTCACATCTGGTTTCAAGGTAGGTCCTCATAATGTAATATCCAAGAGAGATGAATGGAACAGAAGACATCTGTAGTGGGAAAAACATAGGCTTTAGAGTCAGAAAGTGTCTTTTTTTTTTTTTTTTTTGAGACAGTGACTTGCTCTGTCACCCAGGCTGGAGTGCAGTGGTGCAATCTCACTCAGCTCACTGCAACCTCTGCCTCCTAGGTTCAAGTGATTCTCGTGCCTTAGCCTCCTGAGTAGCTGAGATTACAGACACGTGCCACCACACCCAAATAATTTTTGTATTTTTAGTAGAGATGGGGTTTCACCATATTGGCCGAGCTGGTCTCGAACTCCTGACCTCATGTATCTGCCCACTTTGCCCTCCCAAGGTGCTGGGATTATAGATGTAAGCCACCACACCCGGCAGAAAGTCTACTTTTAAATCCCTCAGCTACCACACGTGGCCATGTGGAGGGCAAGGTATTAACAATATTGTTTTTAATAAAATAGTCTTAAGAAGTAGGTGGCGTTATGTAGCTGGATGTACCTCATAGGCCAGCGAATCTCAAACTTGAATAGGCTAGGCATACAAATTACATGAAGATCATGTTAAAATATAGATTGTAATTTGGTTGGTCTGGAGCAGGGCCCGGTAATGTGAACTTCTAACAAGCTCCCAATGGTGGCCCATGCACAAAGCACGTTTTGAATAGCATGGTGGTAGAGAGTAAAATGTCACACAGAATTGGTTATTATTTGCTTATTTTAACAGGTTTTCAGGAAACAATATTCTTTAGCCTTTATGTTTTAATTTTCCCCCTCCTTCACTGACTTCTACCCTAACCCTCCACATTAAACCATATATCTGGTAAGAATGCTCATGCTCACCTAGCATAGTGAGCCCTACTAAAAACAACAACCAACAATTTCGTAGAAGAGTAGGCTTTGAAGAAAGTGACTCTTTTTCACCAGTTTTTGCATACAATACTTTCACAATTATCTCTGTGTATATCAGAAATTTGGGAATTATGCTGAGGCAAAGATATTTTTAAAGGAGTGCTTGCTGAATTGCAAGCGAGAATGGAAGGGGTTTTATAAGAAGAATCCCTTGGAAATCATATATCATGAAAAATGTATCAGGTATATTTGTACATCTGTGTACTGTTTTATATATTTTATGATTTTCAGGGCATTTTCACATATGGCTCTTCATTCATTCTTTAAGAAAAAGGTAGGCTAGGCAGGTGTCATTAGCCCCATTTCACAGGTGATGAAACCGGAATGTGGGGAGATGAAGTGAGTGGCTCAAAGTTATACTCATCCAGTTGCCACAATACAAAGACAAAATCCAGTTCTGAATTCTAATCCACTGCCCTTTTCTTTGTCTCCTCCTTCACCATGATTTCCATAGTGGCTCAGAAAAAGTTATGGTTTGGTTTCTCAAACTCTGGTTATGAGTGAGGCTGCCAGTAGAAGAATGTAAAAGGTGGCAGATATCCCAGATTCAGTTACTGTGGGATACTCCATCAGCAGGGAGCCCATTAATGTAGATATCTCTCATTCTCATCAGATGAAAACCTACTCCAACCTTGAATTTTTAGATGATTCATTTGTTTGTTTCATTTCCAGCCAAGAATTCAATGTCCTGTTCCTTTTGGCATGTTTACAGATGAGAGAGCCTGGAGGTGGCGCGCAACTTGATTATTACAATCATCCAAAATGGGCGGCTGATTTTCTACTCTCTAAAAATATTCTTACCTTTCTTCTTCCGTACTCTACAATATGTCCCTGACCACTTTCACTCATAGTGATCTCAATCTAGTTCCCTGTTCATGTTTCACTCGACTGTGTGTGTGTGTGTGTGTGTGTGTTTCATGACCTATGAAATTGGGAATTCCTTGTAGACAGGAGCAAACATGTTTCAGTTTCATTTTACATTGAATGATTGAAATGAGAAAAAAAAAGATGCAGAGTAAAAAGTACATTTCATTTGGAGTCAGATGATCTGGATCAACTACTTGTTAGCCATGTTACCCAAACCACTTAAACTCTGAGCTTTTGTTGCCTCATCTAGAAAATGAGAATAGTAGTACCTACATCACAGTACTGTTATGAAAAGTGAATGAAATATGCGTGAAATTATTTTGCAAACTCATAAGAGCTGTATCTGTGTAAAGAAGGTATTTGTATTTATTTTAAAAATAATGTACATTAAATGAGAGGAGTCTGCTTGTAGCATCAGTCATAAATGTATTTTCTCCCCTCAAAAGCAATTTGCATTTCTATGTTCTGCTATACAAAGAAATATAGACACATGAAACAATACTATTAAAAACTGATTTTCTCAATGTGGAAAAGATAAAAGTTCTAGGATATGCTGCAATAAGATATAATCCAGATGCTGAAAATGTTCACTACAAGCTGTCAACACTAGTTGCATGAAAGTCAGATACTAGGATTTAGGTTTTGGCCTAAGAATTTTCCTTTTAAATTCTCAATATTCTTCAGAAATCTTAAGTTAATACCCCGAAAGAATAAAAATGATTCATTTTTCAGACTGAAAATCCCAACATAAGGAGAACACACATGCCTCCCACCTCCTCTGGAAGTGATTCTAAAAACCCAAACTCACCCATCCCTTCCTACTTACCCACTTTCTGTGGGTACCACATCAGATGCTTCCCATTCTTGGTCTTGAGACCATTCCATAGCTTTTCTCTCCTCTCTCTTACTATAAATGAGCCCCCATCACACACATAACAATAGCTGTCACATGTTGAATAACTATGGAGTGTCAGCAGCTGTATTGGTAATTTTGATTGTGTTGGTAATATTGATATACATATTGGTAATATTGATCTACATCTGACAAGAAGTTTATTCTTGTCCCGGTGTTATAAAAACCAAGACCCCAAGAATCTAAGTACATTGTTTAAAGTCTTTCTGTGGATTGGAGAGGACCAGGATTTATCTGAGTCCCCGTGATACTTTGCTCTCCTCTTATCATTAAACAGCATTGTCTCTCTGTCAAAGCCTCACCTTTTTTCTTTCAAAAATATTTTACTTACATGAACTATTTTTTTAAACTAGTTTTAATCATTTGGATCTATTTATGCACTCTTTCAAATGAAATGAAACATCTTCCAGACAAATTTTTTCTGAATCAAATTGAAAAAAACAAATAATATATAAATAAAGGTTTGAATAATGTTGAAAGTGTACAGCATTACCCGTATGTAACAAAATATTTCTTTTTTAAGGAGAAGGGAGAAGCTGAATTTTTAAAAAGTCACTCAATTATGAAGCAAAGCCTCAAGTTCTAGTCATTGCCCTATAACTAACTTCTTGTGTGATCCTGGGTAATTGTCTTCTCCAGACCTCAGATATTTCACTTACATATTGAGGAAGTTCTATGAAACGCCACTTGCATATGGGCTGCCACCTTGTGATATTAGCTTTTCTAGTTTCATTCTCCATCTTTCCACACGCACGTCCCCATCATTCCTCTCCTTGTCTTCCAATTTATCCTTATTTGGCAATTAGTATCTTGCTCAGGCATGTTTTATGTGTTTTCCAATGCAATATCCACACTATTTTTAACTTATCCATGTACATGTAAAATCGCGTATATCACCACTTGTAAACAAACCACATTTTGAGGAAACCAGGTTTCCTGTTTGGAGCTGCTTGGAGTTCACGAGGAAGCCATCCTCATAATAGGGAACGTGAATAAAGACCAACCAAGGAAAAGTCCAGCTGAGAATGGAGCCACAGCCTTAGCTGTCCTCATTCCCCAGCCTTTAGGTTGCTCCTGGTTGAACCTGTCCAGTTCACTAGGTCTTCCGGTCCAGGAACTGCTTCTGTCACTATCTGGGACCACCTTTCTGGGGCCTGTTCTATGTTGACCGATGCATGGACAAATTCATTTTCACCACCAAGTTGACACCTTATTAGAAAATTGATGGAAAATATAAACCAAACACAAAAGATAAAGAAGCACATTAAGTGGTGAGGTAAAAATGGCACAAACTTCTAATTGTGCCCCAGTCCACCTTCTTGAGGAAGAAGATAATTGCCTATCTGGACTGCATATTCATCTTCTGAATATCAGAACACCCAAACTGCTTGGCATTGTCCATTTAATCACTCCTAGAAGTCATTCTGACATTGGGTCCCTGGGTAGCGTGATGTAAAGTAAGACCTGGTTTTTCTGTCTAATTTCCTGATTATGTGGAGAAACAAACACACTTGGAAATCAGACCAAACTGATTGCAGCCCTAGATCCATGACTGCCGGTTGTGTGGCATGAATAAGTGAATTAACAGATCTATGCCTCAGTTAACTTATGTGTACTATGGGAAAACAATAGTTTCCTCCAGTGGATTTTGTGAGATTTAAATAAAATAGCATGGGTGAAATATCCAGTACAGCATCCGGTAGAGTTCTATTTCCATTTTCAGTATATGAAACATGCTTACAAGCCAGCCATTATTGTTGGAAGTGTATGGTTTCTTTAGTTATACTTAAATGATATTTCTATCCGTGCCAGTGAGAGGAACTATCCAATGGGTGCTTTTCTACTTCCTGTCAGCTCCTTTGGCAAGACATTCATATCAAAAACCTGACTCTCATCATGTTCCTGCTTCTGGTCTGTGGGGAGCCAATTTGAAAGCAGAACTGATCTGACTTGCCTGGAATGTTTAAACCCATCCTGGCTTAAAAATATACCTTTCAAATGATTCCTGTCTGATAATCTGTTCAATTACACATCGTCAGCAGAAGCCTAAATAATTCCTATGTTTAGTGGCAATAATACCCATTCAAATATTGGGTAAAATATTGAAATTTATCAGAAGGTAAGTAATAGGCACAGAGAGGCTCATTATATTGCTTTACTTTGGTGTAGGTTTTAAAATTTCTGTAATAAAATGTAACAGGAAAGTTTTTTTTGTAGGATTTCAAATTGCTACTTAAGTCATTATAAAACATTAATTCCTCTTACCTTCATTACTTTGTTCAAAACATTTTGCCTCGTGTTGTCCCAACTCATACCCTGTACTCTGACTAGAAACATTATTTACCTTCCTTCATAAATGAGTAGCTGATTCGTCTCTAGAGCTGAGCTATGGTCCTTCACTTTAGCACAGGGCGCTGCCCATGCAAACTCTGGACTTTCCATTCAAATTCATTATTAGTCTTTGCTGTCAATGAGTTGAACCCTTTTTTTCCTGAACGCCGCGAGTCACCTCCCATAACTAGCCTTCCATAAAGGCATTTAACTTGAGTGTATAAATTGAGTCTATCTCAGGGCAACCACAATTGTATAAGGCTGTGTGCTGTGTTTCCAGGAGAATCTTTGGGTCCTTATGTCTTTCCAATAGGGTTGGTTCCACCTTCACTTTAATGTTCCTCAAGAACAAAGACAATGTGTTCTACTTCCACAATAATTTGCATAAATACATATGCAATATCTTTTGCGATATGAACCCTCAGGATGTCAATTCAGGTATTTTTCTTTTTTGTATTCTGACTTCTCTAGGAAACTAAAGTGACACATTTCAGGTAAGTAAGGCCAAGACTTAAGTGATATTGGGATCCTAAAGTCTAGACAGCTTAAATGACAAAGGCCATTTTCTAATGCCCTCCCTCTTTTTAGTCTAAGTATGTAGATTTCTTTTTATTTTCTCTAATTCCTTTAGCTACCGTTTGTTCCTATCACATTTCTCAGTGGTATCAGCTCACTACTTATGCTGCTGCTCCTTTAATAGCTACTAGAAGAAAAAACTGTTAAAGACAAATGCCCAACATGAATTGCTTGTACCTCGAATGTGCTTAAAAAGTATCTGTGGAGCAAATAATTGAATTACAATCATTATAACCCTACCCTCAAATTATTATTTTTTCTTTGAGGGAAGGTGAACAGCTTGTGAGATAATTAGCATTGAGGAATAGTGCTATGATGTTTAGTATTCTTATTATGGAGAGGAAAACACTCTCTTGATGGGGCAGAAAGCAGACAACTTATTTTGTAAAAAGGAGAGAAAGAAAAATAATTTTTTCAAGGTTCCAGCTATATACCTAGTCATATTGGAAAGCAAGATTTTTGTAGGACCCGAAATCTCTAAGACTTTGGTCCTAGTAACACATGCAGAAGGTACTAGACTAGAACATCACCAAAAACACCTCAAAATATAAAATTCTGATTCTGACAATTTGGTAGTAAAAGAACACATATTTATGTGATTTTTTAATTAAGAAAAGAGAAAAGAAAAATATGAACAAATGAGAAAGAAAACAATGAAAGAAAAATAAATAAAAAATGATAGAGAGAAATTGTCTTCTTGGGAAAGAAAGAAAGGAAGAAAAGAAAGAAGGAAAGAAGAAAGAAAGAAGAAAGAAAGAAAGAAAGAGAGGGAGGGAGGGACGAAGGGAGGGAGGGAGGAAGGAAGGAAGGAGGGAGGGAAAAAGGGGAAACAAAACAAGAAAAAGATGTATCTGCTTGATTGATGATTTGAGATTAAATAATTTAGTAAATTATTTTAAAATTGTGTTCATGTGGCTCCATCTATTGGTGGAAAGATTATCTTTCACATCGTTTTCACTGAGGCCTTTCAAGTGGCAGTTGGTTTCTAAGTGACAGGTCAGGCCGTGGAACAAAGCTGAGAGAACTATATTCTTCCATGAAAATGTGTTCCACTCTGTTCTGAATAATGAGATGAACTACTTAGCTTGTAAATATTGGAGTTCTGTAAAATTACTACTGATTTTATTTTTAAGAGCTACATTAAGGACCCTCTATAGTTGAGACATGGTAATAAAAATTTAACAAGACCACACACTCCACGGGTCATATTAAAATCCAATTTTGCTGTGATTACTTTGGAGTCTATTTTCAGCTATGCTGAAATATGTGACTCTTGTCCTTAAGTAGATTAGCTGGGCTGAAAATAGACAATAACCATAAATATTTACAACAAAATAATGTCTTCTATAGAATATACATCTTATGAAGCCATTTTTATTAGTTAATCCTTCTAATAGGGTAGAATTAAAGCATTGCTCTCCTCTCAATTGGATCGATGTCAAAACCAAGACAGAAAAAAGGACCTCAGACTAACTTGAATGCAAATCAGTGGCTGAGGTTCAGGGATCACACTGACATAGAGCTGGAAGATTTGCGGTTCAAGAATCAATCCCCTTAGTACTGCATAAGAATGCCTGAAATGTTTTCCTGGCATTTCGGCCTCTAAAAATTATGATGACACATCAAGGCTCGGGTAAGTTACATCCCTTCCATCAATGTTTCTCTGATTTTCAGAGCCAAGAAGTGCTCTTTTTCTATTCTGTATGCCAAACACATTTCACTTGTACATCTTTAAGGTCCTTTTAAAATTTATATATGATAATTATTGAGTTTATATCCATACTGTGATCTACTTGAGGACAAGTGCCACATATTTCTTTTCTTTCTTATTTTTATTTATTTATTTATTTATTTATGGCTGTCCCTAATTTTCACTGGAATGAGGAGGGGTATAATAAACTAGCTATGTGTACAAAAATACACACTACCTGGTATCAACACTGAACATGGTAAAAACCCAAATAATTGTTTTTAGATTAATGAATTGAATTGAGTAACTGCTGATGAGGGAATAAATAAATTCATGAAGGAATAAACTCAGCAAAGTTCAAACAACAGGTCTTTACCTCCCTGGGACAAAGCTTGCTGGGACAATGAGCAATTGGAAATAATCACAGTTAATATTTTCATGGTCATACCTGTAGAAAGTTGAGAGCATAGATTCTGTAGCAAGAAACATTAAGGCTTGAACACTGGCTCTTTCATTTCTGAACTGCACAAATTCAGGTAAGCTACTTAAATTGACAAATTCTGTTTCTTAATCTGTAAAATATGATTGCAAATAGAGTTTATATAAAATTAAATAAATTAATGCATGTTAGTAATTTAGGGGGAGTGGCCAAGGTGGCCTACTGGAAGCATCTAGTGTGTGTGGCTCTCACGGAGAGGAACAGAAAGGGCGAGTAAACACAACACCTTCAACTGAAACATCCAGGTACTTGCATTGGGATTAATGACAAAAACAACTTGACCCACAGAAAATGAAGAAAAGCAAGACAGGACAATGGCCCACCTTGGAGCAACACAGAGCCAGGGGCTCTTCCCCTGCCCAGGGAAGCAGCAACCAGGAAACCATGCTTCTCTCACAGATTTTTGCAACCCTCTGGTCAGGAGATCCCCTTGGACACTCATTCCACCAGGGCCTTCAGTCTTCAGTCTGACGGACAGAGCTACTGGGAGTCTCAGCAGGGCAGCCACCCAGGCATGTGTGGAGACCCGGGAGCTTTAGATACTTGGGCTTTCCTGCAAAAATAGCTGCAGCTCTGGCAAAGTAGGATATTAGACTCCTGTACATACCCCTAGGAAGGAGCTGAGCAGCAGCAGCTCACAGGCCACACTTTAGGGCACCTCAGAAGATAAGACCCACTGGCTTGGAATTCCAGCCAACTACTGGTAGCAGTGTTGCACCTCCCTAAGAAGGATCTCCCAGCAGGAGGGACAGCTGCCACCGTTGATGTTTGGGTGCCTTAGCCATTCCAGCCTTCTGGCTTTGGAGAGTCTGAGCCAACCCAAGGAGAAAGGGATCCCTCAGCACAGCACAGCACTGCTGTGCTACCAAAATGTGGCCAGACTGCTGCTTTAAGCAGGTGTCTGGTCCTATTCCTCCTTGCTGGACAGGGCCTCCCAACTGGGGCCTCCAGCCACCCCTACCCAAGATCTCCAGCTTACAGCAACCTGAATTCCGCCTAGGACAATGCTCCCAGAGGTAGGGGTGGGCCACGATCTTTGCTATTTTGGTGATTTGCCCACTCTAGCCTTTGGGCTTCGGAGTGTCTGAGGCAACCAGAAGCTGAAGTGAATCCCCAGCACAGCAAAGATGCTCTACCAAAATGTGGGCAGACTGCTTTTTTAAGTGGTCCCAACCTTATTCCCCCTCACTGGGAGGGACCTCTCAACCAGGGCCTCCAGCTACTTCCTACAGGTACCTCTGGGTCAGCAACAGGTCCGTGTCTCCCTGGGACAAAGCTTGCAGAAGGAGGAACAGGCTGCCATCTTTGCTGTTTCACAGCCTTCACTAGTGACACCTCCAGGTCCTGGAAGATCCGGGGTGACTAGGGACTTGAGCAGGTCGCAAGCATATTGCAGCAGCCCTGCAGAAAAGTGGCCAGACTATTACATGGGTGCCCTTTGCCATATCTCATCCGCAGGCAAGTCCTACAGTTCTGGGCCTCCAGCCACCCCATGTCAGAACTATTGAGCCACTAACAACTCAGCAGTTCCCTGAACAGAGCCTCTAGGGACAACTGAAAGCCTCTCTACCACGGCCTCTGCAATGGAACTGCCTTTGCCACTCTCAGATTAAGGAAAAAGCAAAGATCCTAAGTGCCTTCGCCATAACTCCAAGCTGCAAGTTGACCCAAGGAAAGGAGGCTAGTCTGTCTCCCATAGGTCTCACCCCACTCCCCCGACACACACGCACATGCACACACACACACACACACACACACACACACAGCTTGTCACCAGACAAGGAAGCCCTGGCTTGGGCCCACAGCACAAACCCTCCATCCTGGGCTGAATGCACTGAGTGATTGCTGACCTGCATCTCTCTGGGGTGGAGCCCCTAGAAGTCAAGCAAATGATCCTTGGCCACAGCCACCACTAAGATTTTTTACTCTGCTGCCTCTAAGCTAGGGAAGGAACATAAATACAGTGGGCAGCCCAAGAGTCCCAAGTAATGAACTACTGCCAGCACTCAAGGGGCAGAGGAACCCCCACTTTCAGAGCACTGAGAGGGAACATGACTACAACTGTGAGGAAACACAGGAGAGACACACAACCAAGCAAGCATCTACCAACTAAGTGTCAACTGCTGGATCATACCCTAAAGCTCCAATGCCAAAATACCTGACTAAGATAGCCCCCACTGAAACCAGAGACAAAAAGTCAGCTTCAAATAAAGACCCTACACAAAGCATTGGCCCAGTGAAAACATCCAGAAAGGAAGTCTATTGAGTGGATTCAATCTACACTGCAGTAAAAGGAACACTCACACACAGAGATGAGAAAGAACCAATGTAAGTAAGAACTCCGGTAACTCAAATGGCCAGTGTCATATGTCCTCCAAACAACAGCACCAGTTCTCTGACAGGAGTTCTTAACCAGGCCAAACTGGCTGGAATGACAGAAATGTAATTCAGCATACAGATAGGAACAAAGATAATTGAGATTCAGGAGGCTGACAACACACAATCCAATGAAAATAAGAATCACAATAAAATGATACAGTGTCTGAAGGACAAAATAGCTGGTATAAAAAAATAACCTAATGAGTCTAGCAGAGCTGAAAAACACAATACAAGAATTTTACAATGCAATTACAACAATTAACAGCAGAATAAATTAAGCTGAATAAATAATCTCAGAACTTCAAGACTGGATCTCTGAAATAAGACAATCAGACAAAAATAAAGAAAAAAGAATTTAAAAAATGAACAAAACCTCCAAGTATAAGATTATGTAAAGAGGCCACATCTATGAATCATTGGCACCCCTGATAGGGAAGAGAAGAAAGCAAACCACTTGGAAAATATATTTTAGGATATCATCCATGAAAACTTCCCCAACCTTGCTAGGGAGGCCAACAGTCAAATTCAGAAAATACGGACAACTCCTGCAAGAATCTATACAACAGCATCTCCAAGACACATAATCATCAGACTTTCCAAGGTTGAAATGAAAGAAAGAATGTTAAAGGCAGCTAGACAGAAAGGGCAAGTCACCAAAATGGGATCCCCATCAGGCTAACAGTGGACTTCTCAGCTGAAACCCTATAAGCTAGAAGAGATTGAGGGCCTATATTCAACATTTTTAAAGAAAAAAATCTTCAGCCAAGAATTTCGTATCAAGCCAAATTAAGCTACATGAAGGAGAAATAAGATTATTTTCAGATAAGAAAATGTTGAGGGATTTTATTACCACCAGACCTGCCTTAAAGAGATATTGAAAGGAGCACTAACTACAGAAAGGAAAGACTGCTACCAGCTAATTAAAAAAAAAAAAAAACAAAAACAAAAAAACACTTCAACACACAGACCAGTGTCACTGTAAAGCAACCACACAAACATGCCAACACAATAACCAGCTAACAGCACAATGACAGGATCAAATCCACACATATCCACAGTAACCTTGAATGTAAACAGGCTAAATGCCCCAGTTAAAAGACACAGAGTGGCAAGCTGTATAAAAATGCAAGACCCAACAATATGCTGTTGTTCAAGAGACCCATATCATGCATAATGATACTCATAGGCTCAAAATAAAGGGATGGAGGAAAATCTACCAAGCAAATGGAAAACAGAAAGAAGCAGGGGTTGAAATTCTAATTTCAAAAAAAAAAACAGATTTCAAACCAACAAAAATCAAAAAAGACAAGGAAGGGTATTACGTAATGGTAAAGGGTTCAATTCAACAAGAAGACTTAAGTATCCTACGTACATATGCACCCAACACAGGAGCACTCAGATTCATAAAGCAAGTTCTTAGAGACCTACAAAGAGACATACGCTCCCACACAATAATAATGGGAGACTTCAACACCCCACTGATGGTATTAGACAGATCATTGAGGCAGAAAATTAACAAACATATTTAGAACATAAACTCAACATTGGATCAAATGGATTTAATTACCTTTACATAAGTCTTCACCCAAAAACAACAGAATATACATTCTTCTCATTGTCACGTGGCAAATACTCTAAAATAAATCACATAATTGGACATAAAACAATTCTCAACAAATTTAAAAGAACCAAAATTATACCAAACACACTGTTAGATCACAGCACAATAAAAATAGAAGTTAACACAGTGAAAATTGCTCAAAGCCATACATGCAAATTAAATGACATGCTCCTGAATGACATTTGGGTAAATAATGAAATTAAGGCAGAAGTCAAGAAGTTCTTTGAAAATAATAAGAACAAAGATATAACATACCAGAATGTCTGAGACCTGTACAGCTAAGGCAGTGTTAACACAAAAATTCATAGCACTAAATGCCTTCATCAAAAAGTCAGAAAGTCCTCAAATTAACAACCTAACCACACAACTGAAAGTATTAGAGAAGCAAGAACAAATCAACCCCAAAGCTAGTAGAAGACAAGAAATAACAAAAATCAGAGCTGAACCAAAGGAAATCAAGACACAAAAAGCCATTCAAAAGATCAACAAATCAGGAGTTGGTCTTTTAGAAAAAATTAATGAGATAGGCCACCAGCTAGACTAATTTGGAAGAAAATAGAGAAGATCCAAATAAGCACAATCAGAAATGATGAAGGGAATGTTACTACTGACCCCACAGAAATAAAAACAACCATAGGAAACTACCACATACACCTCTATACACACAAACTAGAAAACTCAGAAGAGATGGATAAATTCCTGGACACGTGCACCCTCTCAAGACTGAGCCAGGAAGAAATTGATTCCCTGAACATACCAATAACGAGCTCTGAAATTGAACTGGTAACAAATAGCCTACCAACCAAAAACAAAAACAAAACAAAACAACAATAACAACAAAAACCCAGGACCTGATAAATTCACAGCTGAATTCTACTGGATGTACAAAGAACAGCTGATACCATTCCGAAAAACTGAGGAGGAGGGAGTTATCTCCAACTCTTCTAAAAGGCCAGCATCATCTTGATACCAAAACCTGGCAGAGACACAACAACAAAAAAAGAAATCTTCAGGCCAATATCCCTGATAAACACTGATGCAAAAATTCTTAACAGAATACTTGAAGACCGAATCTAGCAGCACAGCAAAAAGTTAATCCACTATAATCAAGTAGGCTTCATCCCTGGGATGCAAAGTTAGTTCAAAATACAAAAATCAATAAATGTGATTCATCACATAAACAGAACTAAAGACAAAAACCACATGATTACCTCAATAGATGCAGAAAAGGCTTTTGATAAAATTCAACATTCCTTCATGTTAAAAACTCTCAATAAACTAGGTATTGAAGGAACACATCTCAAAATAATAACAGCCCTCTATGACAAACTCACAGCCAGCATTATACTGAATGGGCAAAAGCCGTAAGCATTCCCCTTGAAAAGGCGTGAGACAAGGATTCTCTCTCATCACTTCTATTCAACATAGTATTGGAAGTCCTATCCAGAGCAAACAAGCAAGAGAAAGAAATAAAGAGCATCCAAATAGGAAGAAAGGAAGTCATATTATTTCAGTTTATAGATGACATGATTTCACGATTTTATATCTAGAAAACCCCATAGTCTTCACCCAAAAGTTCCTTCAGCTGGTAAATAACTTCAGCAAAGTTGCAGGATATAAAATCAATGTACAAAACTCTCTAGCATTCCTGTACACCACCAACAACCAAACTGAGAGCCAAATCAGGAGGAAATCCCATTCACAATTGCCACACACAAAAAATTAAATACCTAGGAGCTAACTAGGAAGGTAAAATATCTCTACAATGAGAATTACAAAAGACTGTTCAAAGAAATCAGAGAAGATACAAATAGAAAAACATCCTATTCTCATGGATAGGAGGAATCAAGTTCCTTGAAGAACTTGGCAAACTACTTTGTGGAGATTTTATTATATCAGTCCCCTTTGTTCTTGGAAAGAGCAGCAATTTGTCCTTACTGGAGTTGACATTTCTTCTGGCTCTGGTTTTGCTTTCCCCAACCACAGTGATTGCCATGGAATAAATTGTGCCCCACTCGTCAAATTCATATGTTGAAACCCTAATTCCCAATGTGACTGTATTTGGAGATTAAGCTTTTAGGAGTAATTTAGGTTAAGTGAAGTCATAAGGATGGGGCCCTAATATGGTGGGTTTGGTGGCCTTTATAAGAAGAGAACGAACTATTTCCTTCATGTGAGTACACAATGAGAAGGTGGTAATCTGCAAGCCAGGAAGAGAATCATCACCCGAAATTGATTCTGTTGGACTTCCATCTTGGATTTCTAAACTTCAGAACTATGAGAAAATAAATTTCTAATGTTTAAGTTGCCCAGTCCGTGGTATTAATTATGGTAACTCAAGCTGATGAATAGAGCACCTTCCAGAAACAATAAGAACTCACAACCATGTAACAAACCTGCATATGTTCCCACTGAATCTAAAATACAAAAAAAGACCTCACAAAATACTTATAATAAAAAAACATGATGTCAGATCAAATTTTATGGTAACAGAATAGCAACAGTAGACACAAAGCCAAGGTATCCATTGATTATACCCCACATTGCATCACTGGGAAGCAGCTGGCTTAGCAGGACGAAGGAATGGCCTATTAAATGTTCAGCTAGGGTACTAGCTCTGAAATAACATCCTGACAGGTTGGGGCATTTTTTCCGCAGGATGTTATATCTATGCTCTGAGCCAAAGTTTAATATATGGTGCTATATCCTCAATACTTAAAATGCACAATTCCAGGTAATAAAACAGGAAGTAGAATTAGCTTGGCCTAACTCACATCTCATGACTCATAGTGACCCAACTGCAGAATGTATGTTTCCCAATAACTGTAACTTCTGGCTTTGCTAGATTAAAGAAGGTCCTGGTTCCATGTGGAAAAAAATATTTCTACCAATAAGAATCCTATTAAATCTGAAAGTATGATTACCACCTTGTCTTAGTCCATCTGTGTTCCTAGAACAGAATATCTGAGACTATATAATTTGTAAAGAATAAAACTTTATTTTCTCACAGTTCTGGAGGCTGGAAAAGTCCAAGATCAAGGTGCCAGCACTTGGTCTTTTGCATTTTCACATGGCAGAAGGCAGAGGGGCAAACAAGTCAGATAGTGAAATGCTGTGTGAAGCCTCTTTTAAAAGGCCCTTAATCTAATTAATGCGGAAGAAGTTCTCAAGGCTTAATTACCTCTTAAAGGCCTCACCTCTTTATATATATATATATATATATATATATATATATATATATATTTATTATTATTATTATACTTTCGGTTCTAGGGTACATGTGTACACCTCTTAATACTATTGTATTGACAACGTCAAAATTTTGGAGATGATTAGGTTTCTACATGAATTTTGGAGAGAACAAAAGCATTCAAACAATGACACATCTGGTCACTTTAGGCTTCTCATGCTAGTAGGCTAGCAGGAAAGTTAAAATGGTATGGAAGTATACCCTGATTTTCATGAAGAACTATGATTGCTGCTACACACTGTTGAAAAGTGAGGAATATATATTTCGTTCCCAAGGGATTCATCACGGTGTTTTGTTAGTTACTCTAAGCCTGGGATAATCAAGAAAGGGCAAATGCAGCAACCGTGGCTTTTCAAGGGCAAGACAACTAGGATCTTAAATCCCTCAGGTATAAAGATATCTGAATTTATTTACCAAACATTAAAACTAGGCCTTCTGAAGTACCAGCTTAGTTTGAGGGTAATCTAGAATAGGCAGTGGAGAGGGAAGATGATGAATACTTATTCCATACTTGGGACCAATTTGAAGCAGTGATTGTAGCTGGTTCCACTGACTCTTGTGTATTAAATCTTTCACGAGCAATCAAGCTTGGTTACCACCTGGAGGACTTGATGACACATTCATTTTAATGTAGAATATCAACATGTCTGGTTGTGAAAGGAGTGCTTTATTTCAGGCACTCTTGCAGTATGCTTCACATTCTCTTGGCCTGACCTCTGATTTTAGTTATGAGTCCAGTGCATCATTCTGGATGGGATTCAACTCTCTTGTACCTTGATAGTGTCTCACTTCAAACTGACACAAGCTTTTTTTTTTTTTTTTTTTCCTGTATTAGGGCTTCTTTGATACTGGCAGCATTTTTTTTTTTTTTGCCTTGTGTATTAGGGCTTTTTTGATACTGGCAGAAGTTCATCTAACATGCATGTGCAGTACTGAGACAATTCTCAACTAGCAGGGGATGGGAACCAATAGATAAGTGAGGACTTCAGAGTGACTGGTTTTTATTGAAGCTCTCTCTATGGCAGTTAGAGGAAATAAATATATAAAATAGAATGAGATATGGGATAGTGTGTGTGTGTGTGTGTGTGTGTGTGTGTGTATGAGAGACAGAGATTCACATATATGGGAGCATAAAGTAATGAATTTTTCCTCATTTGTTTCAACTTGTTAGACTTACCATCATTATTGTATTTTAAAAACAAAATTGGGATAAACTAATTTTCAATTTAAATCTTGCTTTTAAAAATTTAATGATATCTTGATAATTTTACTATATAGCTAAGTGTAGTTAAAATTTATAATTTTATTGAGAACATGAAGCAGTATTATACCAATATTTCATTTTATCTTTACTCTATCAAGATATTTTCTCATTTAAAGTTTTATAACTGAAATACTGTGGTTTCTCTTTCACCTTAAATCTTATAATTGAGAATAAATAAACCTCATTGTTTACAATACGGATCATACCTATAGGATAATTTGCTTTAGTAGTTTAAATTGTTTACAAGTTCTTAGGTAAATATATTTTGTTACTTTTATTAAACTTCTTTGATTATTAGGGAGATTTAAATATTACTTCATATGTTTAATTAATATTTTATACTTTTTGCACATTTTGGCTTATTATTCAGTTGGAGAGTTAGTATATTTCTTAGAGCTATATAAGAGCTTAGAAATATATAAGACATATAAGAGCTTAGAGATATATAAGAGCTTTTTTATAGAGATATATAAGAGCTATTGAAGACTGTTTATATTAACCTATCATCTGTCATTATCATAACAATGATAGTAACTATCATTACTAAAGATTTAATGCATTGCAAATATCCATTTTTAGACTATTCTTTTTAATATTATTTATGATGTTTTGTTATTAGCATGTAATTGTTTATCCAAATTTAGAGGCATTTTAATTGCTAATTTAATTTATTACTTTCATGTTTAGTGGACTCTCCTTTATTCCATTCAAATAAAAACAGCAGCATTTTTTTAAAGTGAGTGAATACTTTAAAATTATAGTAACTAAAACAGTATAATACTTTTACAAGAAAAAAACAAGTAGATCAATAAAACACAACAACAAAATCAGAAAAAGAGGCTTGTGCGTTGGCATTTTAAACCAGTGGGAAAAGTGTGGACTATTCAAAAAATGATTTTATAGTGAAAAAACAGATTTCTACTTAATTTAGTATTCCAAAACAAATTCCAGATGGAACTAATACCCGCATAGTAATAGTAAAAAAAACTAAATTTTGACAAGAAATTGTAGAGACATTTATCATAGTTCCCTAGTAGAAAAAAAAAAAAAAATCTTCCCAGACAGGCACAAAACCAAAACACATAAAGGATTGATATATTTGATTATCTTAAAATTTAAAATTGGATACGGGAAAAACATCTATGAATTGCCATGTTTTCTTTCCTTTCTTATATTTTCCTTTTTAGCTTTCTGTCAGAGTGATACAGTGCTCCTTTTTTATTTTAATTTTTGAAAGATTCATATTCTGTTTTCATTCTTCTAGGGACTATCTAAATATTTGACAAACACACTTAAAACTATTATGACAGATTCTTATTTATCTCTACCTGTATCTAAACCCCATGATGATATTATCTAAAGGTGTAGTTACACCCTTGTCACTTAAAACCATTTCTTATACAAATCATATTTAGATTTACTAATCTTGTTTACTTATTTCCTTGACTGCTCATCCTTAATGCATCTTAATATTTACTATTAACTTTCTTTTTCTTGGCAGACTATGTTAGTTTCTTGCTCTTTCAGACAGGATCTGAGGATCACCAACTTTATAACAATTGTATATGTAAAATTGCTGACCCAGCTAAAATAGGTCAGCTGGGTATAGAATTCTATGTTCAGTTATTTTATTTCAATTGTATGAAGATATTGCTACTTTGTCTTTTTGAATACAGTATTACTGATGTTATTCTAGTTCTCATTCCTTTATGATTTATTTTTCTCTTCTGTGTAAAATTTCTCCTTAGAAGTTAATTAATTTTCATTATTTCCTCAGGTTTCATTTTGTGATTTCTAGTTATGAATATTTGTTCTTATGCTTTTTATTGATCTTGCTTGGCAATTAACAAGTTCTTTAATTTTAGCCATCATCTTTTTAAAATTTTGTTCACTTGGCCAGGCGGGGTGGCTCATGCCTGTAATACCAGCACTTTGGGAGGCCAAGGTGGGCGGATCACCTAAGGTCAGGAGTTAGAGACCAGCCTGGCCATCATGGTGAAAACCTGTCTCTGCTAAAAATACAAAAATTAGCTGGACCTGGTGGCGGGCACCTATAATCCCAGCTACTTGAGAGGCTGAGGCAGGAGAATCGCTTGAACCAGGGAGGGAGAAGTTGCAGTGAGCTGAGATCACGCCACTGCACTCCAGACTGGGTGACAGGGCAAGACTCTGTCTCATAAATAAATAATTTTGTTAACTTTATTTTGAAGCTTTCAAAAATTTTTTATTTTTTATTTTTGTGCATACATACTAGGTGAGTATATTTATGGGGTACAGGAGATGTTCTGATACAGGCATATAATGCATAATAATCACATCATGGATAATGGGGTATCCATCCCCTCAAGCATTTATCCTTTACATTACAAACAATTCAATTATACTCTCTCAGTTATTTTTTAATGTATAATTAAGTTATTATTGACTATAGTCACCCTGGTGTGCTATCAAATAGTAGGCCATTTTCATACTTTCTAATTTTTTTGCACCCGTTAACCCTCCCCATCTCCCCCTGAACCTCTCACCGACCCCCACTACCCTTCTCAACCTCTGGTAACCATCCTTCTACTCTCTATGTCCATAAATTCAATTGTTTTAGTTTTAGATCCCACAAGTAAGTGAAAACATGCGACATTTGTCTTTCTTTGTGCCTGGCTTATTTCCCTTAACAAAATTATCTCCAGTTCCATCCATGTTGTTGCAAATTACAGGATCTAATTCTTTTTTCATGGCTGAATAGTACTTCATTGTGCATGTGTACTACATTTTCTATATCCATTCATCTGTTGATGGACACTTAGGTTTTTCCAAGTCTTGGCTACTGTGAATAGTGCTGCAACAAACATGGGAATGCAGATATCTCTTCAATATACTGATTACCTTTCATTTGGGTATATATCCAGCAATGGGATTGCTGGATCATATGGTAGTTCTATTTTTAGTTTTTTGAGGAACTTCTAAACTGTTCTTCATAGTGGTTGTACTAATTTACATTGCATTTTCTCCACGTCCTTGCCAGCATTTGTTATTGCCTTTTGGATATAAGCCATTTTAACTGGGGTGAGATTATATCTCATTGTAGTTTTGATTTGCATTTCTCTGATGATCAATGATGTTGAGCACCTTTTCATATGCCCATCTGCCATTTGTTTATCTTCTTTTGAGAAATGTCTATTGAAATCTTTAGCCCATTTTTTGATCAGATTATTAGTTTTTTTCTTCTAGAATTATTTGAGCACCTTATATATTCTGGTTATTAATCCCTTGTCAGATGGGTAGTTTGCAAATATTTTCTCCCATTCTATGAGTTGTCTCTTCGCTTTGTTGATTGTTTATTTTGCTATGCAGAAGCCTTTTAACTTGATGTGATCCCATTTGTCCATTTTTACTTTGGTCGCCCATGCTTGCAGGGTATTGCTCAAAGAATTTTTGCCCAGACCAATGTCCTGGACACTTTCCTCAATGTTTTCTTATGGTAGTTTTATAGTTTGAGGTCTTAGATTTAAGTCTTTAATCCATTTTGATTTTTTTTTTTAGTATATGACAAAAGATAGGGATCTAGTTTCATGATCCTGCATATGGATATCTAGTTTTCTCTGACTGTCTTTTCCCCATGTATGTTTTGTTTTTGGTAGCTTTGTTGAAAATAAGTTCACTGTAGGTGTATAAATTTGTTTCTGGGTTCTCTGTTCCATTGGTTTATGTGCCTGTTTTTATGCCAGTACCATGCTGTTTCAGTTACCATATCTCTGTAGTATAATTTGAAGTCAGGTATTGTAATTCCTCCAGTTATGTTCATTTTGCTTAGGAGAGCTGTGGCTATTCTGGTTTTTTTGTGGTTCCATATAAATTTTACAATAGTTTTTTTCTATTCTGTGAAGAATGCCATTGGTATTTTTATAGAGATTGCACTGAGTCTGTAGATTGCTTTAGATAATATGGACATTTTAACAATTTTATTTTTTCTAATCCATGAACATGGAATATATTTCCATTTTTTGGTGTCCTCTTCCATTTTTCCATCACAGCTTTATAGTTTTCATTATAGAGATCTTTCACTTATTTGGTTAATTCCTAGGTATTTAATTTTATATTTGGCTACTGTAAATAGGATTACTTTTTAAATTTCTTTTTCAGATTATTCACTGTTGGCATAAAATCATATTTCTTTACTTTTGGAAAATTCTTGACCATGCATTTCTCTAAATATCTTTCCCCTTTAGTCTCTCCATTTTTTTTTCTGGGACTTCTTTTAGCTGAATCTTAGTAGTCTAGACTTACTGTCTTTTAGTTTTTTCTTAATATTTTTCATATTTTTTTGGATTCTTTCATGTAAATTTCTCAGCTCAGTTTTCTAGCACATTTTTAGTCCTATTTAACTTTTTGAAATAAAAGTACATTAAAACATTTTTTGGAATTCTTAGTTTGTCATAACTGTTTTTTATCTTTTTCATAATGTATGGTTCTTGCTTATTGGAAGAAGTCACTTCCTTTGACTCTTCGAGATTATGAAATATTTCAATATTTCATATTTTTACCTTGTATTATTATCCCAACTTTCTTGGCCATAAGTTCTCTTAATGTTTGAGTTTATTGTGCCTCTGGAAAGATTTGGTATTACCTAATTATTTATGTTTCTTAGTTTTTTGCAGAGGAAGTCTTATTTTCACACCTTATGATGGGAATTTCCTGTAGTGAGATGTCATAATAGCACCAACATTAGCCTTGAAGGTAGCTTAGCTTCAGACTTGTCTACTGGGCAAGGAAGCCTCAGAATTTGTTTCAGCAATGCAGCTCCAGTTTCAGATTCATGATAGTAAAGAAGCAGCCTTTGCTGTGGTGTTTCCTTCGCTTTACTATTTTAGAAATGCCTCTCCAATTCTTCTTTATGAAGAGCTTTCTTATATGTTTTTGAGTGTGGTTAAGAATTTTTTCATTTTATTCAAATTACATTATTTTAATGAGTTTAGTGTTGATGGGGAGATATTTTATTATATTCTCTATCTGCATTCTTAAAACAAAATAACAACTCTTATATTTCTAGCTTCCTAAAAGGTTTTATCAGAAATAAGATTATATTTACCATATCCTTTTAGCAAAATTTGAGGGGATTATATTACCGTATCTTCCATTGCACCGATAAGCCATATTACATCACTGATCTCCAAAGAGATATATGAGCACCTCAGTAGCTGTTTGCCTACTTTATGTTCAATAACATTTTTCTAGTTCCTATGAAGTGTTTCTTATTGTTCCTATTTTGATTTTCTTTATTTTATTTTCTGCTTTCTCATTCCTTTTTTGAAATGAGAATTCCTAGGTCTAGCATTAAAATGTGTATTATGTGAGTGCATTTACCTAGATTCATTCTTCTCTCCAATTGATTACTAGAAAAATCATGTTCTTTTAAGTTAATCTGAAGCTTATTTTTAATATTTTCTGGCTTCTGGCTCATTTGTCTTTGTGTAGCAGAAAAATATTTCTGGAAAACTTGGAGTTAATTATTATATTTCAGTTGAGTAATGAAGTCTTCAAAAAAGGAAAAATTTAAAACTGTTATTGAAATGGACCAACCACGCTTGTTGGTCTAGGGTCTCTATATGTTACAGGGAATATGATAGTCTACTTTCTAGTAAATTCTGTCTTTGAAAATATGATATTTCTGTGTACATAAGACTGAAATAAGTGTGGCAAATACAGCCCTACCTAGAGACCTAAGAGTTTGTCCTGACCCTGGCCACCACACAATGCTTTGTAATATTTATAGTTCAGAAATGACTGTATTGCTTCTCTTCAGCAAAAGTTCCATATCTCTGAAGGAGCATGGGGAATGATGGGGAAATCTATCATTTTCCTGCTTGGCTTTGTTTTCTTGCTTCACTGATATTGTATTAACTGCTGCTATTAATGATGTTCAACATCAAAATCACTACAGAACTCAAAGAAAAATTTTCTGCTTTTGTAAATTTCCACTTTGCTTTCACTTTGATAAATACATATACATAAACATATGCCCATATCACAAAAATTACAATTCTGCTTTTCTCTTTGACAAATATATCTGTTGAGATGACTCTCTCTCTCTCTGATGTGTTATTAAAATATTTTAAGAACTAGCTAAAGGCTTGTTTAAATACCTTCTAAAGAATAATTTAATAAATAATATTTAAGCTATTAAAGAAGAAACACCCAATCTCAGTCTTTGTTTTTAAACATCCTTTTCCTTTTTTTTTTTTTTTTAGATGGAGTCTCACTCTTTCACCCAGGCTGGAGTGCCGTGGCGTGATCTTAGCTCACTGCAACCTCCACCTGCTGGGTTCAAGCAATTCTCCTGCCTCAGCCTCCCAAGTAGCTGGGACTACAGGCATGCACCACCACGCCCAGCTACTTTTTTGTATTTTTAGTAGAGATGGGGTTTCACCATGCTGGCCAGGCTGGTCTGGAACTCCTGACCTCGTGATCCACCTGCCTTGGCCTCCCAAAGTGCTGGGATTACAGGCGTGAGCCACCACGCCTGGCCTTAAACATTTTTTAAACTTCAAATAGCATATTAGAAGCACTATTAGAAGAGCCATTGGCTAACTGTTAAAGTTATCTATGGATCTTCATGCTGCTAGGTAAATAATTACGATCTAATGGTTATGGTATCTACGACTGTGAATTTAGAAATAGGTTTTTTGTCTATGTGGACTTCTACTTCCCCATGTGTAAGCTGAGTCTATTTTTTACTCATGGCTCTTCACCACAAAATAGAGAAGAAAAGTGAGATAATGTCTGTAAATGTATTACAATGTCTAGAATGTACTATCCAATAACTGTAGAATAGAACATTAAGCAACAAGATAAAACAACATTCATCTGTTAAATCAAGGAGACAAAGAAGAAAACAGGGACAAGCCATTCGCTTCCATTAATTTATCCACCCATTAATTCCATCAAAAATTCATTGTAATCCAACTGTACCCCAGGCATTGTGTGAAGTATGGGGATTGCAAAGTTGGAAAAGATATATTCCTTTAAGGAGCATGCTATCTAGTGAGGGAGACAAATACAGGCACAGAGAACTGTAATAGAGCACATGATAAAATAACTATCAAACAAAAGTAAAAGAAAAATACCCAATGTAAAAAGGAAAGAGGGAAGTAAGAGTTTCTTGCAACTGATTTTCACTTTTGTAAAGCTGTTGGTAATGTTTATATACTGCTCTAAGAAAATATTTTAAAAGTTGTTATCAACGCTGCAATATCAGAATCTGCTCAATTTTTTTCTTAGTTGATTTTTATTTAATCTTAATTTTTCTTAACTAATATATGTCATTTTAAAAAATAACTTAAAATATAAAAAGGTAACTGGGAAAATTGTGAATCTCTCTTTCCATGTCCCCCAACCCATTCTTGGAGATACCCACTATCGATGGCTTTTTATGTCTGCTTGACTTCCCTTCTATGAACTGACATATGGGTGCATGTAGATTAAAAACGTATTTCAAAGATAAATGGGAAGCATTGTTATGCCACTTGCTTTTGTCAATTAAAATTGTTTCTTACCAATGTTCTTGTAATTGCATACAGATATACCCTTTATTTATTCTTGTTGCATAGAATTCCAGTTTATTTTTAGAATGGGTTGTGAGTACCTGAGTATCCAGAGCTGCTCCTAGACTTTCAAGGATTATATGGGAATGAAAATTTGTCAAGGAATTAGTTTCCAGATCTTTCAAATTTACTTCTCCTTACAATTGATTTGTTTGAGAATGCTCTTGTGGTCTGACTACTCCCCTTTTCTCCGTCCGCTTTTACAATCAGTCAGTCACCATTGCAGATGAAAAGCACACCTCTCACCAATCCTTAATATGACCTATGAGGCAATTGCTTGAGGTGTAAAAGATTTCAAAGTGCAAATCAAGGGACAGTGGAGAATGCGTAGCTCCTGGGGGAAAGGGCCAAGAAGAGCAAGGCACATACAGTTTTAACATAGTCGGAGGTGACATTTATTTCACTCAGGCAATAGAAATAGCTTAGATTTGGAATTTAGATGTGAGATGGTTGCCACTGAAACCCATATTTATTTGAATTGAAAATGAAGTCAAATCTGTCTGATGCAAAGTTAGAACTGTCTTTGCTGTTTAGATTATATGGCATTTCCATAAATTGAGTAAGTAAATGTACAGCACCTAGGTTTTGATGAAAATATATTTAAAGAATGTGTAAATATTAAAAACATCGGAAGTCACACATTCTACAATATAGCATTGAAATTAAAATAAAGTAAATGTCATACTTTCACAAAAGTCTTACAAGGAATATGTGAACAAAATTTTAAAGATCATTGTGTTATGATACTCTCCTAGTGACAAACTTGTATTATTATCTCATTCAGCGGATAATTACTGAGCACCTAATGTGTTCCAAACAACTGTTTTAAGAATGGGAGGTACATTAATAAACAATAGTAAACAAAAACCAGCCAATCAAGCAAACAAAAAAAACCTGGCCAAAAGAATATTCAGTTTGAGGAGACAGAAAATAAATGCACAGGCCGGGTGCGGTGGCTCACGTCTGTAATCCCAGCACTTTGGGAGGCCGAGGTGGGTGGATCACAAGGTCAGATCCAGACCATCCTGGCCAACATGGTGAAACCCCATCTCTACTAAAAATATAAAAATTAGCTGGGCATGGTGGTGTGTGCCTGAAGTCCCAGCTACTCAGGAGGCCGAGGCAGGATAATCCCTTGAACTAGGGAGGTGGAGGTTGCAGTGAGCCAAGATCGTGCCACTGCACTCCAGCCTGGCAACAGAGTGAGATTCTGTCAAAAAAAAAAAAAAAAAAAAAAAGGAAAGAAAGAAAAGAAAACGAAAGAAAAGAAAAAGAAAAAATATATACTATATCAGATGGTGATGAATCTGAGTAGTCAAGGAAGTCTCAATATGAAGGTGATACTTGAGTAAAAGCTTAATATAAGTGAGGTAATGAGTGACAAAATACAGGCTGAGGAAAGAGGAAGAACATGGGCCTTATGTCCAGACTATGCCTCGAGGCTCTGAAGATTTGAAAGAGTGCAGGTGACCATGCCTGCTCTATTAAAATCAAACCACAGAGGGATAAGGGTGGAAATCAGGAAACCAGTTAGGAGGCTGTTTCAGTCATTCAGGTAAGTGATGATGGTGGTTCAGACCACAGTAGTAAGAATGGAGGTGAGAGATGATTGAATTCTTCATATATCTTGAAAGCACAGCCAATAATTGGGCTGTACAAATTGCCGACAAATTGGATGGAGGACATGAGAGAAAGAAATTTCAAATATGACATCTAGAATTTTGGCCTGGTCCACTGGAATGATGAAGTTTCTATTGACTGAAATCTAGAAGATTAAGGTAAGAACAGATTTGGAAGAGAGGATCAAAAGTTTGCTTTTCAAGTAAAGTTTGAGATAAATATTAGGTATAGAAAACCAGATGTCAAGCAGGTAGGTAGATGTATGAGTTTGTAGGTTAGAGGAAGAGTCTGAGAAAGAAATATCAACTGGGGTGTCATCAGCATAGAGTGAGTCAAGTGGTGAACAGAGAACGCTGAATCATAGAGCCAAGAGACCAAATGATGTCACCAAGGAATAAGTATAGACAAAGATATGAGAACTGAGCCTTAGGGAACTGTAACAGGAGGTGGGGGAGATGAACAGGAACCAAGAAAAGAGACTCAGTATGAGTGGCCATTGAAGAAAGTCAGGAAAATATTGTTTTGGAAAGCAAGTAAAGAAAGTTATTTTACTTAAGTGTATTTTCCATTTTTTCACTATTATTAAATATAATGCAAGCAATGAGCACACATCTTTGTGCACATATGTGAATATTTCCTTAAGATTGATTCCAGAAGTAGAATTGCTATGTCAAAAATAAGTGGATTTTAAAATTTTATAGTTTCTGTTGAACTGCCTTCCAAAAATGCTTCACCAATTCATTACTGTACAAGAGTATTTGAGGGTGCCTATTTTCCCGTAGTATCATACACTCCTAATATTACAAACTTTGAAAACAAATAAATATCTTATTTTAATTTTAATCTGCATTTCTTATCAGTATTAAGGTTGAACATCTTTTATCAGTTTTTGGGCCATTTGTACTTCTTCAGTGAATCACAGTCAAAATAATTTGCCTGTCTTCTATTGATTTGTTTTCTTATTGATGTGTCAACCCACTTTTATATTCTGAATGTCATTTCCAGTCTGTCATTTGTTGTTAACTTTGTTTGTGGTGTCTTTCATCACAGAGAATTGAAGATTTGTAGGTAGTTAAGTGTGTTAAACATTTTCTTTATGGCTTTAGGGCTGTGTTTTGCTTAGGCTCTCCAACCATATGGTTATAAAAATTATTCTGCATTTTCTCCTTAACACTTTGTATTAGTTTGTTCTCATGCTGCTAATAAAGACATACTCAAGACTGGGTAATTTATGAAGAAAAAAATGTTTAGTGGACTCACAGTGCCACATGGTTGGGGAGGCCACACAATCATGGCAGAAGACAAAAGACCCAACTAACTTGGTGGCAGACAAGGAGAGAATGAGACCCAAGTGAAAGGGGTTTCCCCTTATAAAACCATCAGATCTCACGAGACTTATTCACTACCATGAGAGCAATATGGGGGAAACTGCTCCCATGATTCAATTACCAACAACCAGGTCCCTCCTATAACACATGGGAATTATGGAAGTTATAATTCAAGATCAGATTCGGGTAGGGACACAGCCAAACCACATCATTCCACCCCTGGCCCTTCACAAATCTCACATTTCAAAACCAATCATGCCTTCCCAACAGTCCTTCGAAGTCTTAACTCATTTCAACATTAACTCAAATGTCCACCATCCAAAGTCTCATCTGAGACAAGGCAAGTCCCTTCCACCCATGAGCCTGTAAAACCAAAAGCAAGTTAGTTACTTCCTAAATACAATGGGGATATAGGCATTAGATAAATACACCCATTCCAAACAGGAGAAATTGGCCAAAATGAAGGGGCTTAAACCCCATGCAAGTCCAAAATCCAGTGGGGCAGTCAAATTTTAAAGCTCCAGAATGACCTCCTTTGACTCCAGGTCTCACATCCAGGTCACGCTGATGCAAGAGACGGGCTCTCATGGTCTTGGGCAACTCTGCCTCTGTGGCTTTACAGGGTACAGCCTCCCTCCTGGTTGCTTTCATGGGTTGGTGCTGAGTGTCTGCGGCTTTTCCAGGTGCACGATGCCAGCTGTCAGTGGATCTACCATTCTGGGGTCTGGCAGATAGTGGCCCTCTTCTCACAGCTCCACTAGGCAGTGTCCCAGTGGGAATTCTGTGTGGCAGCTTCAACCCCTTCCACACTGCCCTAGAAGAGGTTCTCTATGAGCACCCTGCCCCTGCAGCAAACTTCTGCCTGGACATACAGGCTTTTCCATACATCCTGCGAAATATAGGCAAAGGTTCCCAAACCTCAATTCTTGATTTCTGAGCACCCACGGGTCCAACACCTCCTGGAAGCTGCCAATGCTTTGGCCTTGCACCCTCTCAAGCCATGGTCTGAGCTGTATCTTGTCCCCTTTTAGTCATGGCTAGAGTGGCTAGGATGCAGGGCACCAAGTCTCTAGGCTGCACAGAGCAGAGGGGTCCTGGACCAGGCTCAGGAAATCATTTTTTCCTCTTAGGCCTCTGGACCTGTGATGGAAGGGGCTGCTGCAAAGGTCTCTGACATGCCCTGGAGATATTTTCCCCATTGTTTTAGAGATTAACATTTGTCTCCTGATTACTGATGCAAATTTCTGCAGCTGGATTGAATTTCTCCTCAGAAAATGGGTTTTTCTTTTCTATCACATCATCAGGCTGCAAATTATCCAAACTTTCATGCTCTGTTTCCCTTTTAAAATTGAACGCTTTTAACAGAACATAAGTCACATATTGAAGGCTTTGCTGCTTAGAAATTTCTTCTGCCAGATACCCTAAATCATCTCCCTCAATTTTAAAGTTCTGCAAATCTCTAGGGCAGTGGCAAAATGCCACCAGTCTCCTTGCTAAAATATAGCAAGAGTCACCTTACTCCAGTTCCCAACAAATTTCTCATCTCCATCTGAGACGACCTCAGCCTGAATTTCATCGTCCATATAATTATCAGCATTTTGGTCAAAGCCATTGAACATGTTTCCAGGAAGTTCCAAACTTTCCCACATTTTCCTGTCTTCTTCTGAGCCCTCCAAACTGTTCCAACACCTGCTTGTTACCCAGTTCCAACACCACCTGCACATTTTTGGGTATCTTTACAGCAGCACCCCAGTCTACCAGTACCAATTTAATGTATTAGTCTGTTCTCATGCTGCTGATAAAGACATACCCAAAACTGGACAATTTACAAAGAAGAAAAGAGGTTTAATAGACTCACAGTTCCACTTGGCTGGGGAGGCCTCACACTCATGGCAGAAGGTGAAAAGTACATCTTACATGGGAGCAGTTTAGGAGAGAATGAAAGCCAAGCAAAAGGGGTTTCCCCTTATAAAACCATCAGATCTCATGGGACTTATTCACTACCATGAGAACAGTATGGGGGAACTGCCCCCATGATTCAATTACCTTCTACCAGGTCCCTCCCACAACATATGGGAATTATGGGAGCTACAATTCAAGATGAGATTTGGGTGGGGACACAGCCAAACCATATCACACTTACATAGACTTTTTTGTCACATCTACCTCTCTAAACATAAGAAATTCATATTGGTACATAGCTTAAAGTTGAAAATAACTCTATTTTTTCCTAATGCATGGTAAATTTTTAAAACATCATTCATGAAATACTTGCTCTCTTTTTCCCCCACCAACTTAAAATGTCACTTAAAATATCAGCTGTCAGTACTTTTCATGAGTTTCTTCCTGGACTCTATGCGATTCAGCTGGCCTACTTGTTTACTTTTGCATATTTTGTGTCTTTTAATGACTGTTATGTTATGGTGCATTTTATATCTTAAGCAAGCCCTTTTTCTTCTCCTTTCTTTTTCATTTTTCTTTTGTTATTGTTTCACATTTTCTCTTACATTTGAACTATACTACCAAGTTATAATGTTCAAATATACAAACAACATTCTTTGGGGGTTTTGCCTGTGATATTTTCAGACCTGCAGCTTACTTTGGAAGGTGTATGCATATTATAATAATAAATCTTTTAACAATTACAATATATCCCTTCATTATTCTATGTTCCTTAGTAGGGTTCTATAATTTTCCTTATAAATATCTTGTTCATTTCATGTTAGGCTTATTCCTACTTAATTTATGATTTTATTTCCTAGAACTTTATGAGAAGGAATATTCTGAACGGGTGCCCAATATCAACCTTAAGAGAAGAATATACCTCATATTTTTATTTTCCTAGCTTTATTGCCTGGCCTCCAATATACACTTAGTATGTACTATAATTAAAATATACCGTCGGGTAAATTTTGGTTTGGTTTTCTTTAAACCCATTACTTCTCAATGGACAGTGATAACATAATAAAACAAGCCACAAGATGGCAGAATAAGCCATCTTTCCTGGACTTACAGGAAGGTTTTTAGACAAGAAACTGATCACGACTTGCTCATGGAGAAGAATAAATTATTTTATACTCCACAATGAACCAGCATACTGACAATAGTATTAATCTTTTTCTTTTTTTTTTTCTTCTTTTTTTTTCTTTTTTTTTTTCTTTTTGAGACCGAGCCTCGCTCTGTCGCCCAGGCTGGAGTGCAGTGGCGCGATCTCGGCTCACTGCAAGCCCCGCCTCCCGGGTTCACGCCATTCTCCAGCCTCCCGAGTAACTGGGACTACAGGCGCCCGCAACCACGCCCGGCTAAGTTTTTGTATTTTTAGTAGAGACGGGGTTTCACCGTTTTAGCCAGGATGGTCTCGATCTCCTGACCTCGTGATCCGCCCGCCTCTGCCTCCCAAAGTGCTGGGATTACAAGCTTGAGCCACCGCGCCCGGCCAATAGTATTAATCTTAAAACAAAAACTTCAATATAAAATAAAGAAAATACTTCTGACGGTAAAAACTATTACCATAAATTATACTTTACTAAATCCTTCATTCACATACATATACGAATACTATATAGAGAGAGTACTTTCTCTAATTCTTCTTCTTTACTCCACTGCAGAACTGTGGGTACTCAGTAGCGTTTAGTTTCTCATCTTCTGCTTTACTCTATTCTTTTTGTTTTTCTCTCTTCAAATAACTTATCTACTCTGATGCCAAACATCACCTCTGTGCCCACACCCGTCAAACTATATTCATGGCCCTAAACTCAATTTCATTCTAAAGCCTTATTTATTTATTTATTTTAAGTTACATGTGCAGGATCTACAGGTTTGTTACATAGGTAAATGTGCAGGGTACATGTGCAGGATGTGCAGGTTTGTTACATTGGTAAACGTGTGCCATGGTGGTTTGCTGCACCTATCAACCTATCACCTAGGTATTAAGCCCAGCATGCAATAGCTATTTTTCCTGATGCTCTCCCTTCCACCACCCCCACCCCTGACAGGCCCGACTGTGTGTTGTTCCCTTCCCTGTATCCATGTGCTCTCATCATTCAGCTCCCACTTATAAATGAGAACATGCAGTGTTTGGTTTTCTGTTCCGGGGTTAGTTTGCTGAGGATAATGACTTCCAGCTCCATCCATGTCCCTTCAAAGGACACCATCTCGTTCCTTTTTATGTCAAACCTCATATATATAATATATAAAATATATATTATATATTTTATTATATATATTATATATTACATATATATTATATATTATATATATGAGGTTTGACATAAAAATATATTGACATATATATACACACACACATATACATATATATGAGGTTTGACAAATATATATATACACATATATATGTGTGTGTATATATATACACACACACATATACTTGAATTATGTTTGCAAGGTGAGTTGCTGTTCTTCTTAAAGATGTAGGCCAGGCAACTCTTTTGTTAAGAAATGACTGACCGGGTGCGTTTGCTCACGCCTGTAATCCCAGCACTTTGGGAGGCCGAGGCGGGCAGATCACAAGGTCAGGAGATCGAGACCATCCTGGCTAACATGGTGGAACCCCATCTCTACTACAAATACAAAAAATCAGCTGGGTGTGGTGGCAGGAGCCTGTAGTCCCAGCTGCTGGGGAGGCTGAGGCAGGAGAACAGCGTTAATCCAGGAGGCGGAGCTTGTAGTGAGCTGAGATGGCGCCACTGCACCCCATCCTGGGCGACAGAGTGAGACTCCGTCTCAAAAAAAAAAAAAAAGAAATGATTCCTGCTTGCTCCTATTCCTGAGGATATATATATATATATATATAATATATTATATATATTATATATTATATATATATTATATATTTATATATATTATATATATTATATATAATATATTTATATATATAATATATTTATATATATTATATATTACATATATTATATATTTATATATATTATATATTATATATATATAATATATTATATATATATATATATATTATATATTCAGACTGCCGTTGCCCTTGTTGCCCAGGCTGGAGCTGGAGTGCAGTGGCACAATCGCAACTCACTGCAACCTCCGCCTCCCGGGTTCAAGTGATTCTCCTGCCTCAGCCTCCCAGGTAGCTGGGATTACAGGTGTGCCCACCATGCACGGTCAATTTTTGTATTTTTAATAGAGATGGGGTTTCACCATGTTGGCCAGGCTGGTCAAGAACCCCTGACCTCAAGTGATCCACCCACCTCAGCCTCCGAAAGTGTTGGAATTACAGGTGTGAGCCACCACGCCTGGCCCAAACCTCATACTTTTAACAATCATCTAATATGGCCTGTACATTACCTGAGTCCTTCTCTTCCTCTAGGGCACACAGATTATCAGCATTTACCTCTCTTAATGTTTTTTCAGCCAATACTTTTGAAATAGTAAGTTATGGCCTATTACTGAGTTGTGAAACCAATTTAGTTCATTGCATCCAGCAATATAAAAAAATAAAATAAAATATGGTAGTAAAATGTCAGAGTTTAATAATATAGTAAGGGCAAATATTACTTCTGTGAGATATTGTTTCAGCTAAATATATGCATCTATATGTATACTGGGTTGTGATAAAAATGTATTTCATACTGCAAGTCACACTCAAAAAAGTTTGAAGAAGAAAAAAGAAATATTCTAGAATCTCTCAGACTATCTTGCTTATTGTAATGGAGGACTGATCACTGTAACAGATATAATAACAATTAAAAAGTTTGAAAAATTGCAATAATAACCAAAATGTGACACAGAGAAATGAAGTGAGTGCTGTCAAAAAAATGGTACCAGTAGACTTGCTCGATGCAAGGTTGCCATAAACTTTCAATTTATTTTTTAAAAAAAAGCAATATGTGCAAAACACAATAAAGCAAAGCACAATAAAAAGTAAAATAAGGTATGTAAGGTATGTTAAGGTATGTTGTATTAACAACATAATCTTTCTGTTAATTACTTAGAATTGAAATCTCAAAATGAGTATTAGATTAGATGTTGGGAGCATTCACTTTGGACTCAGAAGAATCTGGCTTTGAATATCTGCCTTACCACATTTTTTTCTCTGCCTTTATGCAAGTAACTTAGCATCTCTAATTCTCAGACTTTCTCATTTATAAAATGAATTTATGACAATGTCTACATGACAGAGTTATCAAGATGAATGCTACAATACTTTCAAACACTTAACACAGTGTCAGGCAAATACTAAGAACACAATAAACAGTAATTATTGTTTTCAATAGTAGTAGCAATCTTGAAAGAAGTCAAGGGAACTTGCCAAGTCTTTTGGTATGATCTGGATTCTTCTGAGCTTTTTAACCTCCATTGTACTTGGCTTAATGTATAGTGCACAGAATAATAGGATGTACATGTGGTAAATTGTCTATCTTAATGTTCTCTAATTGCTCATTTTAATAATTTTACTAATCTTTTAATAATAATAGCCTTCTGTTTGCCTTTTTATATGAAAGAATTAATTTTTTTCCAAAAATTATATTTATGCTCCATCATTTTGTAGTAAAAACTGTAAGGTATTAGTGCTGCTCCCTTAAAAAAAGGAGAGAAAAATGTAGTTACGCTTTGCTTGTTTAGAGAAGAGATTAATAAAATCCACTTTTTCTCATGATGAAATTCACATTTGAAATATAAAATTGGCAGACTTATAGCCTAAATGTTACAAAGCTACCATAACAGAGAATTGGAGGTCTCTTTTCCCAAATATTTGATGTATTTTAGAAAATTTAAATTATCTGATTTCTTGACATTCTCAAGAAATTCTGGCAGGAATATATCTTCAGTGTAGTAGAAAAAGAAATATGATCTTTGAAATACTTTGTTCCCTACTCTATTTGTTCTCCTAAAGAACTACCTGGCATGGTGTTCAGCAACATTTATTGAGGGAAGGAACAAACGAATTGAAAGAATCAAATCCTGACTTTGCTAATTAATATTCTGACCCTAGTCAAGTTATTTACCTGTGAACTTAATTTTACCTTTCCTTTAGTGGAGATAGGCTACTTTCTAGGTCTGTCATCACGTAAAAGCAGAACTGTATGAAAATCTATGGCAGAGAGCAAGCTTGTTATTAGTTTCCTTCTCCATATTATTGATGGTATAATAAAACATCTTTCTAAATGCCTAGATTAGCCTTATTATGAGAGGTTTTATTGTTTTGGTAAGGTTGTAACTGTGCAGGATAGATTGTAATTAAAGACTGCCTTTTAAGCATTGCACACCGCTACGTTAGCCCTAGAAAGGATTTGAGGCTGCCTAATTCCCTGGTTTCATTTTATAGATCAGAAAACCAAGGCACAGAGCATAGTAACTTGCTCAATTTTTCACAGCAAATTAGAGGCTGCAATTGAACTACATTCCAATTGTCTTAATTCTCAGCACGACGCAAGATAGTTTTCTATCTAGCTCCCTTTCCCCTTCTTTATCTCTGCTCTCTTTCCTATTTCTAATCCCCCTCTCTCCCTCCCTTTCTCTTTCTCTTTTTGTTTCTGTTGCTCTCCCTCCCTTGACTCTACCAGGAAGCTTTCCAAAGTTAAAGTTAGATGATCATTGGCCAATAGGGACCCACCAGAGAAGAGAGTAAGACAGCAGGCAAAGCTAAGACACAGCATCTGTTAATGTTTTCTTCTTCTGTTAAACATCAACTAGAGACTTACGAAGAGCTCTCTGGGGTGGCCAGACTTGTGCCACACATTTGCAACACATTTCATCCACCCTGGCCTTTCAGACTCTGGGGGCACTAACAGGCAAGTGAGAAAGAAATGCAATACTCAGCATGTAATTGAAGGGCAAATTTGGGATATGCATGAGCAATTGGGCCTCTCTCCTGAACAATCAGATGGTGAAATCTAACTGGTCCCACTCTGTTGTGTATCACTGGGACCTCTGTTTAATAAATATTTAGCCTTTGCATTCGTTAACCACTTAGCATTTCATTAGGTGTTTTTTCCCCCAAACTGTTTATTTGTGTTTAAGTTTATTTTTAAACTATGTGTCCTCAGCTAATATGTTAAAACTTGCGTTTTTGATACATAAAAATAGAATTTACTAAGAAACAAGTAATTACATGTGTTCATTAAAAAAATTTTTTTCTTGTAATTGTATTAAACTTTCATTTGAAATATGCTCTGCTTATTTAACCAACTTCTCCTTTAGATTATTTCAGAAAAAGTGTGGCATCTGGTAAAAAGATGTTTGTAAAAATATTGCAGAAGGAGTTTATTAACTTGAGAATCGACATCATCTTCAAATGCTAACTTTTTGTTTTAAAATAATCAATATATTATTTATCTTTCATGAATTTTGAATGAGTGGATAAAATACACGTCATGTTTTGGATAATTTTTAGTTTCAACTGGAACTGAAATTTGTGAGAGTCAAAGAAGTAGAATTGATTTTATTTAGAGATGTAAGTCACTCATTCATTCAATTAATTGTTTATTGAGCATTTCCTATTTTCCAGGCTATGCTAGCCCATTTCTTACTGTGTACTTGTTACAAAAAGGCTGAATAGTAGGTATTAATATTATCACCCTCATATTCCAGATGGGTTAACTGAGTTTAAAGTGGCTTAGGTCTCATGATAGTAAGAAGCAATGCTGGATTCAAATTCCGGGCATCGGGTGCATCTTGCATTGTCCATAAAGTCTGAATAAACTAACAATATTTTATATTTATTTAGCAGTGACCTTCGGCTAGATGTCATTACAGATATTGTCTGTTCTCATGCCAACTCACACAGGTAGGTATTATAACAATCTGAAACAGAATTTCGGAAAGCTTATATTAATGCAGTGTAGAAGGATGTTGATATTTGAATCTCAATCTGTTTGATTTTAAAATCCCAAACTTTCAGAGACTGAGGAAAGAACTCTACTCCACTAACCTGGATCAGGAAAAAGTATTACTTTATGCTAACATTTAACTAAAATTTAGCATTTTCTTTAACTATGAATGATGGCAAAAAATCACAGTAGTACTGGAGGGCCAAGGCAGCCAAAGATGACCAGCATATAAAAATATTTAAAATTCAAAAACTCCTAAACTCTTTACTGTCTTGAAGAAATATTAAATCCTTATGAGGTGTCTGGCACTGGGGGTTTATACTTTAAAAGAAAAAATTACCCTTAGTGAGATCAGAGACTTGTGGAATAAATAGATGTGTGACTATCAAATATAAATATAGCATTTAAAGGCCATAGAAGAGGAGGTGAGACAAAAGAGAAAATTACCAATGTTATTTCAGACAACTCCTCAGGAATAGGAGCAAGCAGGAGTCATTTCTTAAAAGAAGAGTTGCCTGGCCTACATCTTTAAGAAGAACAGGAACTCACCTTGCAAACATAGTTCAAGTAATAAAGAAGAATTCTTGGTAAAAAGAACAACGTGGGCCGGGCACAGTGGCTCACACCTGTAATCCCAGCACTTTGGGAGGCCAAGGTGGGCGGATCACTTGAGGTCAGGAGTTTGAGACCAGCCTGGCCAAAATGGCGAAACCCTGTCTCAACTAAAAATGTAAAAGATTAGCCGGGCGTGGTGGCTCACGCCTGTAATCCCAGCACTTTGGGAGGCCGAGGCGGGCGAATCACAAGGTCAGGAGATCGAGACTATCCTGGCTAACACGGTGAAACCTCGCCTCTACTAAAAATACAAAAAATTAGCCGGGAGTGGTGACGGGCGCCTGTAGTCCCAGCTACTCGGGAGGCTGAGGCAGGAGAATGGCGTGAACCCGGGAGGTGGAGCTTGCAGTGAGCCGAGATTGCACCACTGCACTCCAGCCTGGGCGACAGAGTGAGACTTTGTCTCAAAAAAAAAAAAAAAAAAAAAAAAAAAAAGTAAAAGATTAGCTGGGCGTGGTGGCAGGCGCCTGTAATCCCAGCTACTAGGGAGGCTGAGGCAGAAGGACTGCTTGAGCCTAGGAGGTGAAGGTTGCAGTGAGCCAAGATCGCGCCACTGCCCTCCAGCCTGGGTGACAAGAGAGAGACTTTGTCTCACAAAAAAAAAAAAAAAAAAGAACAACTTGTGCAAAAGTACTAAAATATGACAGGCAAGGTGCATTTGAAGGACTCAAAATATTTTAGGATAAGTGGACTGTAAGGTGTATATGAGGGAATATTAGAGGCTGAGGCTGCAAAGCCTGGCAGGAACCAGGTTACAAAAACCACCCTGCCCCAACATGGAAGAGGGAGGACAGGCTCGAGAAGTAGTACCTATAATAGTAATATCTATCTAGTAATTTCTATCTCCTAGGAGAATTAGCAATGTGCTTAACAACTAAGTGACCTAGGCTGATAGTTACAAACTTTAATTATTCCTTATCTACAAGCGCTGGTTTTGGTCTTAAAACTGCTTTAGGAATTGAGTGGTTGATTTCCTAGAGTAGAGGTACAGTAGAGACAGCTGAGGCTAACTGAGATGCCCCAGATGCAGGCCTGGGAGGAGCCTCTTGGTGTGGGGTCCTGGGCTCTGGAATTTCAACCATATGTTCTGACAGAGCCCCAGTTTGTTTTCCCTTTGAGTGTGCTTTTCACTTCATTCTGCTCACTGACTGCTACAGCTGGCTATGGAGGCTGGAAAGGAGAGGGCTTGCATTGCATGGGTTCTAGGAGACATGAAAGGAGGAAGATGAAAGTGATGGCACTTCAGATCTTTGCGTCTATTCCAGAGATTAATGCAAATCTTTCTGCACTGTTCCAATAGAAGAATACAGCTTCAACTAGAAGAAACAAATGCCATTTTCTTATGGGCTTGTGTACTAATAGGGATCAGAGATAAAATGTATTACAATAGCAGTCATTGGGTCCTTTTGAGTGTGTGAGGCACTATGCTAAACATTGCATTATACAAACATTAGCTCACTCCTTGAGGTAGGAATTACTTTTCCTATTTTACCAATTAGAAAGGTGTAGTAGTGAAGCTAAGTGGTTTCTCAGGCTTCACCTACAGTCCACCTGTGTAAGGGCCAAGTTTTATATCAAAATCTGGCTCACTCCGAAGCCTGCACTCTATAAAGAGGCGGTTTTACGTAATGAAAAGAGCACTTTATAAGGAGTCAGATAATCTGGATCCAACTTCTTTCTCTGCCACTTATTTGCTGTGAAATCTGCATTGTCATTTAATCTGTCTACTGACTTGCTTATATGTAAAATTGGATTTATAATAAATTTATTTACTACAGGGATTTTCAGTAGAAATCAAAGGAATTCATATATATAAGAGCTTTCAATGCCCTATTCTATGTAAAATTTAATTACTATTTGTATTTCTTTCAGAGCCTCCATTTTCTCCCTTATAAATTTGAGATAATACTGGTCCTGCATAGCTCACATGGATGTTGGAAGAAACAATCAAGATCCTCTAGGGATGATCACTCTATAAACCGGAAACTTGATGTACAAATGAGGTAGTATGCACACAATCACCTTAGATAGTAGTAGTACTCCTTATCCACAGCAGGTATGTTCCAAGGACCCCGGTGGTGCCTGAAACCTCAGCACCAAGCCCTATATATATTGTTTTTTTTCCGATACATACAAACCTATGATAAAATTTCATTTATAAACTAGGTAAACACAACAGCAATCAAATGGAACAATTATAACAATAGGCCAGCATCACTACCCTTGTGCTTTGGAACCATTATTAAGTAAAATTGGGGTCATTTGAATACAAGCACCTGACACTGTGACAATCTGATAACCAAAAGGGTGAAGTGACTAGTGAGTGTGCAGCATACACAGCGTGGATACCCTTGACAAAAGGATGACTCACGCCCTGGGTGGGATGGTGTGAGGTTTTTGTCATGCTACTCAGAACAGCTTGCAATTTTAAACTTATGCATTGTTTATTTCTAGAATTTTGTATTTATTATTTCTGGACTGTGGGTAACTGAAAGCATGGAAAGCGAAACCACAGGTAAGAGGGAACTACTGTAATTCTAATATGCTGTAAGGGGTTATAGTGATTACTGTTAATTCTTCTGAGACTAGTAACATGTATCGCTTTTTAATATCCTTCAAATTTATTAGGTTCCCTCAATTGCTTGTAGCTTATATTTTCCAAATGACTTGGCATAGAACTTTCTCCTAGCTGGCTCTCCTCCGCCCATCCCCTCTGCCACTATAAAACAAGATGATGCCATTATGAAAGTAGCAGCGTGTTCTCAGAATGACCTGCCCAAGTCAGGGCCTCATGTATTACATATCCTAAGACCTGCACATGCATTAATACTATAAAAGAGGTTTTGTGAGAGAGACAAATACAAACACCATGAGGTCACTTCTTCCAGAGTATAACAGGATGCAGACTCTTGGAAGAAATTGTATAAATGTCCTCTTGGAAAATTTTGTCTCTGAGTACAGAGCACATTATAAATTTTTCCAAAGCTTTCCAACATACAGTACATCAAACAGTGTGCCTTTTCTTTTCTTTCCTTTTTCTCTCATACTCCCTCTCTCTCTTTTTAAATACTTCTATTTTCAGAGAAAAGAGGAAAAGCTGGGAGGAGCTTTCAGTTACTAATTATTTCCAGCATCAATGTTTGCTCTTAAAGCCATAGTTCGTTTGTAGAGAGGACAATGTAATGGGTCCAGAAATCTAGGTCCTAGTCCTACTTGCCCAGCTGGGTGAACAGTTCAGTTTTTTCAGCCATCTTCATGTGCCAAGGAGGACAGTAGGACATGCAGTTATATGAACACTGAAGTGGAAATCAGGAGACCTGAAATCTATTAAACAATTCTACAAACAATGGTAATGTGATGAAATAACTATTTTCAATCAAGTGTACTAGTTTCCTGGTGCCATGTGGTGGAGGCTCCATGAACAGTTGTTGAATGAATGACTAGGTAAACAATTATGAATACATAAATGCCTAGTATATATAATAGTCAATCAACAGTGAGCAGAATTTCGAGGAGGCATTGTGATCATTGTACTTACAGGCTGCAGGGAGTACTGATGGAAGTGTGTAACTTGTTGTGGGAACAAAGGGATGACTCCAGGGGAAATGTAAGGGCTATGAGTTAACTCAGGTCTGTTGCTGCTACTAAATTATGCTGCCTGCTATTGTGAGTGAATCGCCCTCTCTGAGCCCCAGTTTCTTTACCTATAAATGAAGTGCTTGGACTAGATAATCTCTAAGAACACTTCCCTCTCTGTAGGTTTACTTGTATAGTGCAGCACATAACAACTTAAGAACCCTAGACTTAGAATTTGCAGTTAACACTCAAAGCTAAGTCCTCACGCCAGGAAGAAGATATCAAACACATAAGAAACTGTACGGCTGGGCGCGGTGGCTCACGCCTGTAATCCCAGCACTTTGGGAGGTCAAGGCAAGTGGATCAACTGAGGTCGGGAGTTCGAGACCAGCCTGACCAACATGGAGAAACCCCGTCTCTACTAAAAATCCAAAAAGTTAGCTGGGCGTGATGGTGCATGCAGGTAATCCCAGCTGCTCAGGAGGCTGAAGCAGGAGAATTGCTTGGACCCAAGAGGTGGAGGTTGCAGTGAGCTGAGATCACACCATTGCACTCTAGCCTGGGCAACAAGAGCAAAATGCCATCTCAAAAAATAAAGAAATAAATAAAAATTTAAAAATACAAAATAAATTGTATAGTTTTTTTCTTATACACAGTAGTGCTATATTTCCTTTGGTGTTTTAGTCAAGGGTTTGACTGCTTGGTTAACTATTGATTCAATTTCCAGAAATACTATATTTGTTTAAGATCTTTGACTTCCATCCTAGCATCTAGATAATTAATTTTCTTTCATTAAGAGCCTCAAAGACGGTCATTGTTGGCCTTCAGTCTTTATTTTTGACCAATAGTTTTCATTCATGACTGCACATTAATGTCATCTGTGCAGTTTTTAAAACCCATCCAGGCTCTATTCTCTGAGATTCTGATTTAATTGGAGTGGAGTCTAGACATCATTTGTTTGTTTGTTTTTTAATGCTATTCAGGCGATTCTACTCCATACTCAGGACTGATTACTACCACGCTGGAACAGTGCTTCTTAAATTATTGTGTGCAAACGGGCCAGCTAAGAATCTGGTTAAAAATGAAGATTCTGATTCACTGGGTCTGAACTCAGGGTCTGAGGTTCTATGTTTGTAATAAACTCCCAGGTTACGTTGGTGCTCTGACCTCTGCTCCTAGAAGTGTGGTCCATGGACCAAGATCATCTGGAAGGTAGATAGAATGCAGAATCTCAGGTACCACCCCAGAAGTACTGGATTGATCGGGGTTCTCCAAAGAATTGGCTCACAAAATTATGGAGTCTGACAATTCCCAAAATATGCTGTCAGCAGGCCGGAGACCCAAGAGAGCCAATGGTATAGTTTCAGTGTGAAGGGCTATAGGCTCAAGATCCAAGATGCTTCAGTTTTAGTTCGAAGGAATAAATCAATTGATATGCTAGCTCAAGACAGTTAGGCAGGAGGAAATTCACTGCTACTCATGAAAGGTTCAGCCTTTTGTTCTATTGAGGTCTTCAACTGATTGAATGTGCCCCATTCATGTTAGAGGGCAACTTGCTTTATTTTTTATTCAGTTCAATTATTCAAATGTTAATCTCTTCCAAAAGCACCCTCATGGACACACCCAAAATAATGTTTGATCAAATATCTGGGCACCCCAGTCTGCTAGTCAAGTTGACATAAAATGAACCATCACACCTAGAGAACCAGCATGCGGTTTAACATAGTATACATATGCAGAAATTTAATACACATACTAAAGTTTAAGAAGCTCTGCACTATAATAACTATTCTCAAACTTTTTGGTCTCTTGACCTCCTTATACTCTTGAAAATATTGAGGATTCCAAAGTGCTTCTGTTTATGTAGGTTACATCTATTGCTATTTCCTATATTAGAAATGAAAACTGGGGACTTTCCAAATTATTTATTTATTTTATTTTATAAACCCATTATATGTTAACATAAATCACATATTTATAAACAATTACTTTTTTTTTTTTTGAGATCAAGTCTCATTCTGTTGCCCAGGCTGGAGTGCGGTGGTGCGATCTCAGCTCACTGCAACCTCTGCCTCCTGGATTCAAGCGATTCTCCTGCCTCAGCCTCCTGAGTGACTGGAATTACAGGCGCATACCGCGACCGGCTAATTTTTTGTATTTTTAGTAAAGACAGGGTTTCACCATGTTGGTCAAGCTGATTTGTAACTCCTGACCTCATGTGATGCACCTGCCTTGGCCTCCCAGAATGCTGGGATTACAGGCATGAGCCACCGTGCCTGGCCGAAAAGTAATTATATTTTTATAAAATAAAAAATTGTGAGAAGAGTGATGTTGTTATACATTTTTGCAAATCTCATTTATGTCTGGCTTAATAGAAAGCAGCTGGATGCTCATACTGGCTTCGGAATTAAATTTGCTGCAATATTGCAAATCATGTTGACTCTGGAAAACTGTTCTAATCTCATTAAAAAAAAAGTGAAACAGCATTCTAATATTATTGCAAAAATGTTTTAATTTGTAATACTCCCTAAAAGTGTTTCAGGATCCTCTAAGGGTGCTTAGATCTCTTTGAGACTGCTGTTCTAGGCTAAAGTTAAGAATCTATATAATTCATTCTAAAAAATTCAGCCTCAAATCTCACCAGCAAATTTGTCACAATTCTACTAAAATTTGGAGCAAAAGCACTTTGTGGAGGAGTCAGCCCTTTCTTCCATCAGCATATTACATAGTACTGCTAGCAGTTTCAAAGACCAGTGCTTAGAATGCCAGTTCAAAAGTTTGCTGTACCCTCAATGTAGACCAATAATTCTCAGCCTCAGCACTATTGACATATTGGGTCAGAATATGTGTATATTTGTTCATATATAATTCATTAAACAACACAATATATGGCTGCATTTATTAAAAGTATCTTTCTTTGCATTTCAATCATACCAGGAGAGGCAATATGGCCATGGTGAAGCTTTGAAACCTAGCTTCTAATCTCAGATCTGTAGCTTTCTAGCACTATGGCATTTCTTTCCTGAGTTTTCACTGTTTTCTTTTGCAAAATGGGAATCAGTTATTGGAAAAACCATGGAGATGCCTGTGCAAATGTAGATTCTTATTAATAACCAGGCTATTATTCTGCCAAATCAAAGAGTCAACATGAGTACAGACATGAAATGTGAATGCAAAGGCATATTCAAATGAAGCACATAATCCATATTATCTGACAGGGCCTTGGGGTTCAATGGAAGACGGAACTAATGACAGAGTTTGAGCTGCACGGTAGTGGGTCTTAAATCCAGAGGGAGAAATTCCTGCTGAATTTAATAAATTTAATAGTCAATTCATCTCATTGTAAATTATTACTATTCATTGCTTTATACTGGAGCAACAGCCAATATATTCAGGGAACTCTATAGGAACTGGCAGTATCAATGAAGCCTTTATAAATACCTATATCTTATGTCTTATTATTTTCACAACTAATTCAGAGGCAATTTGAATATTTCTGCTATTTCCAAGATGCTTGATTTGAAGTTGGGCTCCAGAAAGCTATTTAGCAGATGCAATAATATTTGTAGGGTACAGAAAGAGGAAAAAACTTAGGTTCCATTTAGAAATATCTTAGGATTTTCAAGAATTTACAATTTTTAGTTTCAATTATCCAACCAAACAGCTTGTGTGTGCATGAGGGGGTAGAGGAAAAAGCAGTCAAGAAAAACAGAGAGATGTTACTAGGATAAAAATGTGGGCTTGAGGAGGTTGCACTGATGTAGCACAGGACCAAGTTGAATGCCAGTGATGATCCTGAGAAAGTAATTATGAATCAAGAGTGTCCGAAGGGAATACTTTTACAGGCCCAGATGAAATAGTTGAGGTATAAACAACAAAGAAGCCTGCCCAAAGGTCACCCAGCTAGGCAATAACAAAGCCAGGACTCAAATCTCAATTCTATGAAACAAATCATGGGATTTTTTTTTTCCTTCAAAACATCATCTTCAAATCAAAGTAGGACAATAGATCATTAAACAGAAGATTATATAGAACCAGTGGCCAAATCTTAGATATACAGCAGCAATGTATGCAAAGGGTTCTGCATTTCTAATCCCAAGGCAAGGTTTTCTTAGGTTAATATATTACCTGTTTTTAAACATGTACAAGGAATATTATATTCTCCCTGAGCTTGAGATGGGATGGCAAACACACAATTTACAAAAATTCAGGGGCTGGGCACCGTGGCTCATGCCTGTAACCCCAGCACTTTGAGAGGCTGAGATAGGAGGATTGCTTGAGCCCAGGAGTTTGAGACCAACCTGGGCAACACAGAGAGACTCTACCTCTATAATTTTTGTTTTTTTTAATTAGCTAGATGGCGTGTCATGTACCTATAGACCCAGCTACTCAGGAAGCTGAGGTAGGAGGAATGCTTGGGCCTAGGAACTCAGGGCTGTAGTGAGTTGTGATTGCACCACTGCACTCCAGCCTGGGTGACAGGGCAAGACTCTATATCAAAAAATATAAACAAACAAACAAAAATAAGTAAAATTCAGGGCTTGTGGCTTCAGAACAGTTCCAGAATGATTAAGTTTTGCAGATTAGGATTTTTTTAAAAAATTAAGTTGTGCAAGTTTGCTGTTTAGGCACGTATAATCAAATTCAATTTTTAGGATGTTTTATATTTAATTAAAAAGTTTTTAGGTCAGCTGTGAAAAATAAATTAATATTTCTCCCAATTCACAAACTAAAAATTAAAATGCAGGTTATAGAGCAACACAAGAGCAGCGTCTTTGGTCTTCAATCTTTTCCTTGGCTCACTGAACTGCATAGTGGGACAAAAAGCGATTTTACTGCTAAGCCTCACCTTTGATCCAGAGTGCCCAGTACGCCCTTGTTCTGTGCAATGAAGCATATTCACTCAGAAATAGCATGGAAATTCAGAGGAGAACTGGTAGTTCCACAGTGCGTGTGTGTGTGTGTGTGTGTGTGTGGTTTTGTGTGTGGTTTGTTGTTGTTGTTGTTTGAGATAGAGTCTTGCTCTGTCGCCCAGGCTGGAGTGTACTGGCTCAATCTCGGCTCACTGCAACCTTCGCCTTCCAGGTTGAAACGATTCTCTTGCCTCCTCCTGAGTAGCTGGGAACACAGGCACCTGCCACCACGTCCGGCTAACTTTTTTGTATTTTCAGTAGAGACGGGGTTTCACCATATTGGCCAGGCTGGTTTCAAACTCCTGACTTCAAGTGCTCTGCCTGCCTCGGCCTCCCAAAGTGCTGGGATTACAGGCATGAGCCACCACACCGGCCCACAGTGTGCTTTTGAAGAGCAACAGGCTTACAGCTTTCAAATATGCTCTCACTTTGGGGTTAAAGCAGGTCACTTAGTCATCACTGTCTCAAAACTCCTGTCCCCTCCAACCCTGGATCCCCACTGCACTACAACTCTCGAATTCCCTATCTCAGTGAACCCACTGTTTTACCCAAGGCTGAACTTAGGCACCACCTTAGATTCCACATCCAGTATACCATCAAGCTGTTGCTTCTTAGTACTTACCCTCTTGAGTCCACCTCTCTTCCTTCTCCATTGCAACTTAGTTCAAGTCACCATTCTTCTATGTGGCCTCCCTGCCTCCAGTCTTGTCCCATTCCAATGTTACGCACATTGTAGCCAGACTACTTCTACAGCAGAAATAGACTGTAGCTATTTCACCGCTTTAAAACCTTTCAGTGCTTTCTGGCTGACTGCCACCCACCCACTCTAATCTCCTTCACTCCTTCTCCAGGACAAATATGGTTTAGAAGACTTTATTGTGGTTTAGGAGACTTTCACAATTTGGTCCTGTATCTCACCACCCTCATTTCTCCTCACTCCATTTTGTCCTCTATGTTTTGTCCAGTATGAACAAGCTACAGTCCTATGAAGGCACCTTGCTGCGGTTCCCACCCTGTTTTCTGGCTTATATAAATGCAATATCTTTTACATGCAACATCCTTTCACACTATTCCCCACTTCATTCCTTCTCCTTGCACCCATCGCCTAAATAATTCCTACTGATGCTACTGGCCTCAACTAACAAACTATATTTTGCAGGAAGCCTCTCTTAGCCCTCTAAACTGGGCTAGTGTTCATGTGCTGGGCTGTTTGACAGCTGGTATTTACTCCTAGTTAATACAAATGGCATTGTTTTAAAACTGCATATTCATTGTGCGTTACCTCCGTTACACTGTCAGCAATTTAACTGTGAAGTCTGTGCCTTTTACTTATTTGTGTAACTCCACAATAGTTAGCATACAGATTACACATCATTGGCTCTCAATAAATATTAGTGGAAATAATAAATGATCTAATTAGTGAATAAAGGATTGATATTATAAAGGTTCCTATACAATAAAATTGTATTTTCTGTGAGGCTTAACATATTAACACCCTCCTAGCCCTTGCCTAACACACAGCAACACTATACTACAGGGGAGTTTCATTATACTGTGTGAACTTAGCAAGTGCTGATTTTTGCTATTTTTCATTGGGAGTGGGGCAGAACACTACAGCTGGAGCCATCATAAGCAAAGCGACTTTAAAAATTCTTGCCTTTTGTCCCACCTTTGCCAATACTCAGGCTTTATCTTGGCTATGTCTTAAGATTCTACCAACTAATGGAATCCCCAGGCTTGGCGTTTTGGCACTGGTTAAATAACCACATTTTTATTAAATGAAACATGAGTCAGCATCTTCCCAGAATCTGTAAGTTCGTTCCTGGTAATGGTTTAGGAATGTGCTTCTCAAACTGTAGCATGCATAACGATTCTGGAGATTTCCTAATTCCCACACTCTTGGCATCCTGGGCCACATAGCTAGACCCCCATCTCTACAAAAAATAACATAATTAGGCCAGGCATGGTGGTCCACGCCTGTAATCCCAGCACTTTGGGAGGCTGAGGCGGATGGATCACCTGAGGTCAGGATTTCGAGACCAGCCTGACCGACATGGAGAAACCCCATCTCTACTAAAAATACAAAAATCAGCTGGGCGTGATGGTGCACACCTGTAATCCCAGCTACTCAGGAGGCTGAGACAGGAGAATCGCTTGAGCCTGGGAGGTGGAGGCTGCAGTAAGCTGAGACTGGGCCATTGCATTCCAGCCTGGGCAACAAAAGTGAAACTCTGTCTCAAAAATAGAATAATAAAATAATTAGCTGAGTGTGGTGGTGTGCACCTGGTAGTCCTTGCTACTCAGGAGGCTGAGGCAGGAGGCTCTCTTGAGCCCAGGAGGTTGAGGTTACAGTGAGCTATGATGACACCACTGTACTCCAGCACTCCAGCCTGAGTGACAGAGCAAGACCCTGCCAAAAAAGAAAAAAGAAAAAAAAAAAAAAACTTGGATCAAGTCTCAAGAATTTGCATTTCTAACAAGTTCCTAGATCAAGCCGATGTTAGCAGTTCAAAGATCATACTAGTTTAGACAACAATCAGCAGCACTAGTTTAGACAACAATCAGCAGTTATTTATTGAGCGGTTGTAGTGTGAGAGACAAAACAGGTAGGGAGAGATCCTGCTAAAAGAGCAACCAATCAATTCCACAAACACTTACAGTGCCTAGTGTGCCACCAAGTGCAGTTTTGCCACCAGGACTCAGAGATATATAAGGAGCCATCCCTGCTCTCCAAGAGCTCTTGGTGTAGTGACAGAAACTGACAACTCAGATTGCGATAGGGATTATAGCTGTTAAGTAGCTTGTCTCCTTTAAAACACAGACTAGGCCTAGTGCGGTGGCTCATGCGTGTAATCCCAGCACTTTGGGAGGCTGAGGAGGGGACATCACTTCAGGCCAAGAGTTCGAGACCAGCCTGGCCAACATGGCAAAACTTTGTCTCTACTAAAGATACAAAAATTAGCCTGGCGTGGTGGTGCACACCTGTAGTCTTAGGTATCAGGAGGCTGAGGCACAAGAATCGCCTGAATTCAGGAGGTGGAGGCTGCAGTGAGCCAAGATCATGCCACTGTACTCCAGCCTGGGCAACAGAGCAAGACTCTGTCTCAAAAAAAGAAAAACAACAACAACAGCAAAGCATAGACTAATACATGTATACATGTAATGGATGAAAATAAGAGAGGGGATTTCAGGCTGACTACGGGAGTCTTTCAATTTCATCTTAAGAAATTTGTACTTACTTTTGTGTGTCCCAGGGAAAATAAGACTTTTGAAAAGAAGAATGATATTGACAGTTTCTGAAAACATTGATAACAATTTCTGATAGCAATTTGCATGGTTATATGAAGACTGACAATGGGAACAAGGAGACTGGTGAAGAGGTGACTGTTACCACTCCAGTAAGAAATAATGAGAGTATAAGGTAGAGAATGGCAGAAAAGTTGCAATTTTAATACAAATGTATATCCCCTTTCGGGCATAGCAAAAGAACTCCTGGAGTGTTCTTACTCCCCAGGGGATATTCGAGGCCTGTGAAGGCCAGATAAATCCATTTGTTGGCTCTTTCTTCATGTTGAAATGAAGGCAGGCATCAAGTCTGTTTTGTTTACTAATGTTTTCCCAGGACATAGTAAAATTCCTGGCACATAGTGGGTGCTAAATAAATATATATTTATTGATTGCCACACTAGCAAAGGCCATAGGTGTTATCTAATCTTATTCCTTCATTATTTGTTCATAAGCAGAGACACTGCGGCCAAAAACAGAAGGAATTGACTAAAACCATACATCAAGTTGCCACTAACACTAGGACTGGAACCCACATGTCTTGACTGCCAGTCCAGTGCTTTTCAACATCACACCAAGCTGGGTTGTCAGGCTTCTATTTTTGGGTTCAGCGTAATGAGCTACTTCTGCATGACCTCATTGTTTTCTGTTTGTCTGCCTCATGCTGTGGTCTGGCAGACAGCAACTCGTTTAAGTCTTCTTCCAGCCAATAGCGTCCTTGAGTAAGACAATAAAGTGTGTTTTCCTCTAGTCTGTATCCCATTTCTAGTGGTTTGTTTGTCTGTACTCTGTATTCCACTACAAGTGGATCACAGCATAATTCCACAAGCCTTTCAAATGAAGAAAATAAAAGAGCTTAACAAGCAGTGACTGCTGGGAGATAATCCTCCAATCACATCTTCAGCTGAAAAATGTATCCCATGGAAAATATACCAGCACCTCTTGGCCAAACCTCTCTACTGAAAAGTTCCTGAACGTGTCCCCAGTAAAGTCCCTCAATAAACACATTATCTTGGCCTCACGATGTGTGCTCTGGAGAAAATAAAGAGGAAGACAGCAGTAGTACTAGAACTTCTAAAGGGAAATTAGCCTCCTACCATTTGCACTGCTCCATTCGTGTAATGCCTTGGTTATAGACATGCTTCACAGTAATATAGAGCTTCTTGTGCCGGAGACAAGACAGAGCACCGAGTTATAATTCCAAAGTCACAATGTTGGTCACTTTGGCATTATAACTCAGTGCTCTTTCTTGTCTCCGGGCAAGAATCTCTATATTACTGTGACCTCAAAGCCACTTTAACTGTCTGAGTTAATTTCTTCAAACGTAAAAGAAAGCATTAATACCTTACTGATTCACTGACAGCCTTTAGAGCGTAAATGTTTGTGAAAGTACTCAGGATTTCTGACATAGTATATGTGTAAACATATACTAAGAATAATAAATGTTCACCTGAGTCATTCCTGAGTACACTTATAGCCACATTGTAGAGTAGGAATGTGAAAGATACTTCTTAGTAACATATCCAACATGATTTTGGGCCATCTTGTCTATCTTTATATTTCCTTCAGATACAATAACTTTTATTTATTGAGCCCTTACCATATGCTAGGCACTTTAAGTGTAACACATGAATGTTAATACTTAAGAGTTATGAAATGTAGAGATGATCTCCATTCCACGGATGAAGAAAACAGTTTCAAGAGATAAATGACCGCCTGGGCACAGTGGCTCACGCCTGTAATCTCAGCACTTTGGGAGGCCCAGACGGGCAGATCACGAGGTCAAGAGATCCAGACCATCCTGGTTAACACGGTGAAACCCCGTCTCTACCTAAAAATATAAAAAATTAGCTGGGCATGGTGGCGGGCGCCTGTAGTCCCAGCTACTCGGGAGGCTGAGGCAGGAGAATGGCGTGAACCCAGGAGGCCGAGCTTGCAGTGAGCCGAGATCGCGCCACTGCACTCCAGCCTGGGCGATAGAGGGAGACTCCATCTCAAAATAAAAATAAAAAAAAAAAAGAGAGAGAGAGAGAGATAAATGACCTTGCTCAAATGTAAAAACTTAGAAATGGTAGTGCAGAAATTCAATCACAGTGTGTCTAATTATAAAGTCTGGTATCTTTCTTATATCACATGCGTGTCAGCTTAAACCTTACATTTTATTTCAGGTCAGAAAAATGTGGGCATTTTAATTTTTCCAAGGAGAGAACAAATTTACTGCATTATCTGGGAGAGATAAAGAAATAACATACTAAAATATTTAAATATTTTCAATTATCATAATATCAGGGATGATATTGGTATTGCTTTCTGAGACAATAAAATGTATAATATGGGACAAAACAAAGGCATAATGATGTGACATTCTAATTACATATCTTTATTGTTCTTGAGAACCAAGATACTTGACATGTTAAAGAAAGAAGATAAAGATGCTATAAGGGAATAATTAAAAATCCTATAGTTCTGAATGTTATTTATTTAATGTATTTTTTTATTTTTACTTTTTTTTTAATTTTAATTTTTATTTTTTTGAGACGGAGTCTCGCTCTGTCACCCAGGCTGGAGTGCAGTGACGCCATCTTCGCTCGCTGCAACCTCTGCCTCCAGGATTCAAGCAATTCTCCCACCTCAGCCTCCCAAGTATCTGGGATTACAGGCCCCCACCACCATGCCTGGCTAATTTTTGTAGAGGCGAGGTTTCACCATGTTGGCCAGGCTGGTCTTGAACTACTGACCTCAGGTGACCTGCCCACCTCGGCCTCCCAAAGTGCTGGGATTACAGGCGTGAGCCACTACGCCCAACCTATAGCTCTGAATTTTATTTTGGAAGTATGAATATGAACTCATGAGGTGTTTTACCTTAAAATAAATAAATATAAATGTGTATATAATAGACATATTTTTCCTTGTATTGTTTTTGTCAAGATCTGGTATCAGGATAATTCTATCCTCAAGGAATTTTTCTGTTTCAACTATGTTAACTAAGGTATTATAGAGTTATACATTCTCTTTTCATTCTTTTATTCTTTATAAAATCGGTAGTGATATCATCTCTCTCACTCACTGCTAATACTGGTATTTTGTTCATCATCTTTTTTTTCTCTCTGATCAGTCAGGCTAGATGTTTATAAATTTTATTAATCATCTAAAATAAATAGCTTTCATTACAGTTGTAAGTGCTTTTTATTTCATTAATTTGTGTTCTTTATTATTTTATCTTTTCTGCTCAGTTTGGGTTAAAAGCACTGTACTTAATTTTAGTTTCTAAGGGTTAAAGTGGAAGTCATTGATTTAAGACTTTTCTAATGTAGGTTTAGTGCTATAAAATTCCCTTTAAAGATTGCTTATGTGGCATCCTACTAATTTTGAGTATGTATCTATTTTAGTTAGTTCAAAATACTTCCTACTTTACTTTTTGAAATTTCCCTTGACTCATAGCCTATTCAGAAGTGTATCATTTAGTTTCCAAATATGAGGGACTTTTTCAGATGCCTGTCACTGACTAATATCTAATTTAAGTCCACTGTGGTCACATAACATACACTGTACAATTAAATCCTTTAAAATTTGTTGAGACTTGCTGTATGGCACAGAATACGGTATCTCTTGGTAAATTTTCTGTGTACACTTAGAAAGAATGTGCATTCTCTCCTCATTAAGTACAGTGTTATATAAATGTCAATTGGTTCCATTTGGTTATTAGTATTGTTCAAGTCTTTTGTATAGTCACTGATTTTCTGTCTACTTGTTTGGTCAATTATTGAGAGGGTTATTAAAATTTCCAGCTAATTGTGAGTTTGTCTATTTCTACTTGCATTTGTATCAGTATTTTTTAGTTTTTTTTTTTTTTTTTGAAACTCTGTTGTTAGGTGCATACATGAGTAGCATTGTTATGTCCTCTTGATTAATTGAACCTTTTATCATTATGAAATGGGCTTCATTACCCCTCATACTTTTCCTTTGAAAAGTATACTACTGTGTAACCATAGCTAGAGGGAAGTTTTTCTTTATGGAAGCATTTGTACTATTATATTAAGGTGTAAGTGAATTAAAATCTTCCAATCTTTCACCCTCTAATAAATTAAAGGACCCAGGCATTGATCATTAATGACTCAATATCACAAAAAGAGTCACAATGAGACATTATATGTCTGCCGATAGAGGAAAACAATGTTTATTAGAATCAGGAAATAATTACTAGTTACCAAATATTTATTTATTTATTTTGAGATAGAGTCTCTCTCTGTCACCCAGGCTAGGGTACAGTGGTGAGATCTCGGCTCATGACAGCCTCAAACTCCCAAGCTCAAGCGTTCCTCCCACCTCTGCCTCCCAAATAGCTGGGACTACAGATGTGCACCACCATACCCAGCTAATTTTATTTATTTTTTGTAGATGAGAGGTTTTACTACATTGCCCAGGCTGATCTCAAACTCCTGGACTCAGGTGATCCTCCAACCCCAGCCTCCTAAAGTGCTGGGATTACCATGCCTGGCCAATTTTTTTTAAAGCTGACAAACAGCATAAATGTAAAAAAAAAAAAAAAAAAATCCAGAAATTACATAAGATTTCTCATTACTTAACTATCTGATACTCTATAATTTTTTTTCTATACTTTTGGTTCCATATAGTTTGACTCTCTTCATAAGATAATAATGTTGTGATATTGTATTCTACGTACAATAGAAGCATAATTCAATATTTGCTTTAGCGTGATTGATCAAAATTTTTTCATTCTTGAGTTTAAAAGAGTTTCTTTCAACTTTATAACTCACTATTCGATATGCCATAGACAGGAGCAATTCAAATGCTTTTGAAATTGTCTGACATGGTGTATTGGGTTACCTAATTGTATGATCAAGTAATTACTATATTACATGAATTGAACCATTGATAGAAAATGTAGGAACACTTTTTTTCTTCAGACCATTTTGCTGTGTCAAAAGCAATTTTGCATGCTGTTTTATCTGAAAGCTCCAGACTTGTCAGGGCAAGGTAAAAGCAGATATGTGCAGACATGATCCCATACGTTGGGATGTATAAGATACAAATTTTCTCTCACAGATGTACTCACTATTATAGCATTACTTCACATTTGGCCCCATCAGACACAGATATTACAATACATTCTATTTTGCATAGTTTCTAACCAAATTTTGAAATAAAGATTATGTTTATAATTGCATACCCCGTAATACCAATTATATTTCTATAAGAAGAGATCTTCTTATGGATTAGGAGCTAATAAGAACTTAAATGTCAGTTGTTACAGCTGATAGAAAAAGTTCCTACACATTATCTTCTAAATTAATGCATTTTAAACGGTGTTTTTTTTTTTTCTTTCTAGTAGCCTATATTTTGTGTGCTGAGTCATACAGGACCCATTTTTATCACACTATGACCTCTGGCTCTGCATCTTGAGGTCACATTGCTGGATAAGTGGACACAGTGGCCATAGGAGTATTCCTGAAAATCATTCCTGCACAGGAGAAATTAGCAATAACCTACTTAAAAAAAAAAACTTTTAATTTGAAAATAACCTCAACCTTACAGAGAGTTTTTGAAAATAAACACAGTAAAAGAATAACTGTATAGACTCTTACGCAGATTTACCTATAGCTAATATTTTAATCCATGTGCCTTATTATTGTGCGTGCTTTCTTTTCCTCAAGTTACTTGCTAGTTTATTCATTTATTATCATGTGGATTCATAAATTTCTATTCATTCAATAATTTATAACTCATTACTGTATTTAATTTTTTGGTCATCAAATTGCCTCATACATGGCCACTGGGAGCCCCTTCAAGCTGGCTCCCGAGTCTCTGTACATGTTCGTATATTTCTGAGCACTTTATGTTCTTGATTAAGAAGTTATTCAGCAGGCTTACTTTATATCTGCCCCAACCCTGGTACCATCCATAAGTCCCAAAAGCCCTGATTCCTTTAGGCGGAGACGGTTTGTGTGCTAGATCTGCGTGCTCATTGCTACTAGTGTATGGCATCCAAATACTTTTATATTCAGTAAATGCAAGCCACATAAACATATTGCAGTGAACTCAAACCAAATGTTTTCCCAACTCATTTTCCCTATGGCCACTCCATGGGCACACTTCATTAATAGAAGAGTAACAAAAAGGAAGTTTAAAGGATAAGAATATTTTGTAAACTTTATAACAACATAAGACCACATGGTTGCAAAAGGGATCCTCCCAGGCCTTAGGGAAGAGTCTGTAGAAATTTACCTCCATCAGCTCCATGGTAAATCTGCACTGGTCTGCTGAAAAGTTGATGCCATTCTATAGACCGTTTATCATACTGAGGGAGAAGTATTGAGAGGTGACAGCGTGCTGGCAGTCCTCACAGCCCTCGCTCGCTCTGGCGCCTCCTCTGCCTGGGCTCCCACTTTGGTGGCACTTGAGGAGCCCTTCAGCCCACAGCTGCACTGTGGGAGCCTCTTTCTGGGCCTGCCAAGGCCGGAGCCCGCTCCCTCAGCTTGCAGGGAGGTGTGGAGGGAGAGGCGCGAGCGGGAACCGGGGCTGCGCGCGGCGCTTGCGGGCCAGCTGGAGTTCCGGGTGGGCGTGGGCTTGGCGGGCTCTGCACTCGGAGCAGCCGGCCGGCCCCAGGCAATGAGGGGCTTAGCACCAGGGCCAGCAGCTGTGGAGGGTGTACTGGGTCCCCCAGCAGTGCCAGCCCACCGGCGCTGCCCTCGATTTCTCGCCGGGCCTTAGCTGCCTTCCCGTGGGGCAGGGCTCGGGACCTGCAGCCCGCCATGCCTGAGCCTCCCACCCCCTCAGTGGGCTCCTGTGCGGCCCGAGCCTCCTCGACAAGCGCCACCCCCTGCTCCACGGCGCCCAGTCCCATCGACCACCCCAGGGCTGAGGAGTGCGGGCCCACGGCACGGGACTGGCAGGCAGCTCCACCTGCAGCCCCGGTGCGGGATCCACTGGGTGAAGCCAGCTGGGCTCCTGAGTCTGGTGGGGACGTGGAGAACCTTTATGTCTAGCTCAGGGATTGTAAATACACCAATCGGCACCCTGTGTCTAGCTCAGGGTTTGTGAGTGCACCAATCCGCACTCTGTATCTAGCTAATCTGGTGGGGAGGAGGCGAACCTTTATGTCTAGCTCAGGGATTGTAAACACACCAATCCGCACTCTGTATCTAGCTCAAGGTTTGTAAACACACCAATCAGCACCCTGTGTCTAGCTCAGGGTTTGTGACTGCATCAATGGACACTCTGTATCTAGCTACTCTGGTGGGGCCTTGGAGAACCTTTGTGTCCACACTCTGTTTCTAGCTAATCTGGTGGGGAGGTGGAGAACCTTTGTGTCTAGCTCAGGGATTGTAAACACACCAATCAGCGCCCTGTCAAAACAGACCACTCTGCTCTACCAATCAGCAGGAAGTGGGTGGGGCCAGATAAGAGAATAAAAGCAGGCTGCCCCAGCCATCAGTGGCAACCCGCTGGGGTCACCTTCCACACTGTGGAAGGTTTGTTCTTTTGCTCTTTACAATAACTTGCTGCTGCTCACTCTTTGGGTCCACACTGCCTTTATGAGCTGTAACACTCACCGCGAAGGTCTGCAGCTTCACTCCTGAGCCAGTGAAACCACAAACCCACCAGAAGGAAGAAACTCCGAACACATCCGAACACCAGAAAGAACAAACTCCAGACGCGCCACCTTAAGAGCTATAACACTCACCGCGAGGGTCCGTGACTTCATTCTTGAAGTCAGTGAGACCAAGAACCCACCAATTCCAGACACAGTATCAATAACAATAGCCCTTGCAAATCAACAAAATAAGTTAATCAACTAGGATTTTCTTATGGAATTTTGTGATTCTACCCTTGTTGGTTTCTTTAAGCTCTTGATCAGGTTCTTAGTATCCACTATCTTGACTTTTTCCAATGGGCCACTATTTATTCTAACTTCTTATTGACTACTGTGTATTTGAAATTACTGAAAGAAGATAAATGATTTGAAATTATTCCCTATTAACTCAACTATTAAAAAATTGTTTTTCTGGTGTTTCTGGTGACAAGAGCACAGACTTTGGGATTAACAGGCCTTTGAATAATAATAATTTTTTTTTATGCTTTTTTTTCCAGCTGCTTTTTTTTTTTTTTTATTATACTTTAAGTTTTAGGGTACATGTGCACATTGTGCAGGTTAGTTACATATGTATACATGTGCCATGCTGGTGCGCTGCACCCACTAACTCGTCATCTAGCATTAGGAATAATTATTAAATGACTACAACTAATTGGTCCGAAGCCTAGTGTGCTTAAGATATACATCTATTTGCCCTCTACAGCCTTCAGAGTGATAGGATTTGCTATTGTTATAGAACTGAAAGAGAATTCATTCTACTTTAACAGAAAGGCATTGCCCATTGAGGTGAAGTAATCCCTGGTTCAATTAAAAATGAGTCAGACTTATCTTTGCTTTCCTGGAATTCTGTGCACATTGTAAAAATTCACACACTGCTAAGCATGATGGTAAGTTTCTATCATGCTATATGTATTATAATTGAGGTATCATATATATATATATAATATGTCTATTTAATAGCTTGGGTACTTTGAAATCATTTATAGGATTTTTTTCCTTTGGAAAATTACAAAGTTAGAAATATACTACTCAGAAACTGACATTTAGATCATTAATATATCAATGTATTGGTAATTTAGAAACTGACTAAATACTTATAGTATATATGCTTTTATGAGTATATGCTAGAATGTATACAATATAATTAACTTCATTTTTCCAATTTAACAATCAGTAACATGCAGATCAAGATGAGAAGTAGAGCTTGACTGGGTAATCTAAGAGTTTAGATATTTTCTGCATGCAGACTTATCTGTGGAGCTGTTTCATTTTTCAAAAATCTTCTGATATTTAATGACGTTTATAAAAATTAACAGTGTCAGTCAGATAGTCTATTTCCCAGGGAAGATTTAATTAAAAAGAGAAAACTAGTGCTGTCAGTTTGAATATCAGTCTGTATCCAGAAATTTTCTTTAAAAGAAAGTTCTGGGCACAGTCTCATGCCTATAATAGGATGTATACATCCTAGCACTTTAGGAGTCCAAAGCGGGTGGATCACCTGAGGTCAGGAGTTTGAGACCAGCCTGGCCAACATGGCAAAACCCTGTCTCTACAAAAATACAAAAATCAGCAGGGCATGGTAGTGTGCACTACTTGAGAGGCTGAGGCCGGAGAATCTCTTGAGCCCACGAGGCAGAGGTTGCAGTGAGCTAAGATCATGCTACTGCACTGCAGTCTGGGTGACAGAGTGAGACTCCATCAAAAAAAAAAAGGAAGAAAGAAAGAGAGAAGAAGGAGGGAGGGAGGGAAGGAAGGAAGTAAGAAAGAAAGAGAAAGAGAGAAAGAAAAGAAAAGAGAGAGAGAAAAATGAAAGAAAGGAGGGAGGGAAGGAAGGAATGAAGGAAGGAAGGGAAAAAGAAAGAGAAAGAAAGAGGAAAAAAATGCATAAATCACATGAACTTACCATGCTTTGAATTCCAAGGCAAAGTCAAAATTTTAAATGATTATACAGGCATCCATGTTAATTATTTTACAGAGTTAATGCCTCTAATTTTTAAATAAGAGTATAAAATTTGTATTAAAAATGCTCAAACTACTTTTTTGTCTGTCAAATTTTCTGAGGGAAGTGTCCAGGAACTCAACACCTACATGTTTTGGAATTTATACAAGAGTGAAAACCAATTTGAACTCTGGCAGTGACTTGCACAGGTGCCTGAATTTGAGTCTTCTAGGCTCTCCTTACATCTTCATTAAGAGTTAGTAGTTGAGGCAGCCCGCTCTACTACAAAGTACTTTGGCCTATGCATTGAAGGTCATAAAATCAAGCCCTATGGCTGCCAGCAATTGTCTCTGCGATTCTGAGAGAAACATTAGTCCTCCAGGAGTCTCAGAGACACCATATATTAAATGAGGGAAACCAACTGTATTACTACTATTCAACATATGACCCGCAGAATGATGCCAGTTTTGAAAATTTTTGTTACTGATATGAGATTAAATGAGTACAGAAAGTGAGAGCAAATTTTTAAAAACCTTTCACAGCATTCTGACAGAGTAATTTTATTTCTGCTGAATTTAATAAAACATGGGGCTTAATTTTTAGTATATTTTAATCTAATAACTCATTATTTTTTTTTCCAAAAGCATTCATGTCTCACAGATTGGGGAAAAATGCAACCAAAATCTAATTATTTCCACAGAAACACAGGATGAAATTTATCCTCAGAGAGCCTTTTTTGTTGTTGTTCTACTATACTTCACCATTTTATGATTTTAAGAAACTTCATTAGAAAACAAGCAACTGTACAACTCTCAGTTTCCTCTAAGCTAGACAATTAATAACAGCACAGGAAAACACAGTTTTAGCCAAAGGTCTTACCATTTGCCAACCAATTTTGATTATGAAAGGCTGTCTGGGCTAGTCATGTAGTAGCTAATTTGAACTTATCCAGACAAAATCAGAAAGGAATTATAAGGCTGGCTTTGATGTGAAGCAATAAACAGAACACATGCTGTTTCCAGTTGTTTGAAGAGAAAACTTTTTCTAATTCTAGTTCAGGATGAAATGCCAAATTTCCAAAGGAATCTACTCATTAATGTTTAATGCAGAAATAGTGGAAAGATATTCTTGACTAAATATAATAGACCAAGATGCTCACATGCTTTAGCATTCAAGAAATGAAAAATAAATTTTAGATATTTGTACATTTTTGGTACTTGCTCTGAAACCCATAGAAAATAATCATGACTAGAAATATTGTGTAGATTTCTAGTTGGCCTAGATATTATTTAACAGAAAAATCACACAGGTTAGACATATGTTGAATGAGAGAATTAAACAGGTACATCAAAAATGCCTCATTTCCAACAATCTGCATTCTAATATAATCTTGTTTTCTGGTTCTAAAAGAGATAACATGTAATCCTCATTTTTACTAGACATAAGCAAATGATTGACCTTTGTGCCATTAGAAAACCAGCATTTCTTTAAACAGAAAGGTTTTATTCTTTTATTTTTTAATGTTTTAGACTTTGAAGCCCAAGATTAGAATACCTAAAAATGGCTCATATTTGTTAGTAATGATGATGTTACTCACCATTGCTCACAGGCTGGCTACATGCTCTTTTTCACAGTAGGAATGGGTTTAGGCTAATCAAGTTATATTTCTTCACCTCTTTCCTTTGTTATCAACAGTTTGGATTAATTCAGATGTGGAATAACAATGAAACAAAACCACCTAAGCAAAAAAAGAGGATTTATCTCAAATTTAGATTTGTGGAACAAGGTGATTGATATCACTGGACAAAAATTCTAGATCTATGTATAGAAGGTGTTGGAATGTGTTTCTTTGTCTACTAGTGTGATTAGTATTGATACATTTTGAGTGATGACATTGTATTTGGAAAATCATGAAAGGGACCTGTATCACAAAACCCACATGCTGAAATTAAGAAAGCAACAATGACAATATTTTTTGGTTTATATAAAATTATCTTTTAAAAATAATTAATTATATACCTATATTGGAATGAACTATAAGATATTTCAATAAATTTTCAAGCTGGCCAATGTCTGTGGACCTGCTGCATCAGAATTCTTTGGTGAAATGTTAGAAAATATAGACCACTTCTCTCTGCAATTCCCTTCCCTCATTTTCAAAATTCCTATTGGTAGAATCAAGAAGTGGGGTCTAGAAATTTGTATTTTTTTAAAAGCCACACAAATTATCCTGAGGTCACTAATTTGTGGAACTTCAAATCTGAAGATTAAATTAGCTGTGTTACCCATTCATCCATGGATGTTCGGTGTGCCTGGTTCTTTACTCTCTGCCTGAACTCTCCCAAGGGTGGAGAATGCTTTTGTAGTTAGCATTGGGCCTGTTAGAGTATAGTTTCTCAGCATATGTGTGATAAATTATTGAATATACTGAGGAAGAAAAGAGGAAGGAGAGAAAGAAGAGAGGGATGGCAGAAGGAAGAGAGGAAAGAAACAAGGAAGGAAGCAAAAAATGGTTGGTAGAATGGAACAAAACTATCTCAAATTATCAATCAAGACTGTATCATATTTGGTCTGTTCTCTATATGTTAGATGGTTCTTTTTGTTGTTCTTCTCCATAATTTTCACACATCCTTTTTAATTTTTTTTTAATTTTTGTAGATACATAGTAGATGTGTATATATTTATGGGGTACATGAGATGTTTTGATACACGTATGCAATGTGAAATCAGCACGGCATGGAGAATGGGGTAGCCATCCCCTCAAGCATTTATCCTTTGAGTTACAAACAATACAATTACACTCTTAGAAACATACAATTAAGTTATTACTGACTATAGTCACCCTGTTGTACTATCAAATACTAGGTCTTATTCATTCTTTCTATTTTTGTTTTATTCATTAACCATTTCCACCTCCCCCATACCCTCACTACCTTTCCCAGCCTCTGATAATCATCCTTCCACTTTCTATGTCCATGAGTTCAATTGTTTTGATTTTTAGCTCCTACATGTAAGTGAGAACATGAAGTGTTTGCCTTTCTGTGCCTGACTTATTTCACTTAACATAAATATGATCCAGCAATCCCACTGCTGGGTGTATATATATACTCAAAAGAAAGGAAATCAGTATCGGTATATCAAAGAGATAACTGCACTCTTAGGTTTGTTGTAGAACTGTTTACAATAGTCAAGATTTGGAAGCAACCTATGTGTCCATCAACAAATGACTGGATAACGAAAATGTGTTACATATACACAATGGAGTATATTCAGCCATAAAAAAGAATGAGATCCAGTCATATGAAACAACATGGATGGAACCAGAGATCACATATTCTTTTTATACTATGCAATAAATAAATTTTTAAGTGATGTGGAATTTTTTATGTATAGTTTTTTGTTGTTTTTGTTTTTGTTTTTGTTTTGAGATGGAGTCTCACTCTGTCACCCAGGCTGGAGTGCAGTGGCACAATCTCGGCTCACTGCAAACTGCGCCTCCCGGGTTCACACCATTCTCCTGCCTCAGCCTCCTGAGTAGCTGGGACTACAGGCGCCCGCCACCACGCCCAGCTAATTTTTGTGTTTTTTTTGTATTTTTTAATAGTGACGGGGTTTCACCGTGTTAGCCAGGATGGTCTCAATCTCCTGACCTTGTGATCCGCCCTCCTCGGCCTCCCAAAGTGCTGGGGTTACAGGCGTAAGCCACCGTGCCCAGACTATGTATAGTTTTGTATCTGCCTTCTCATTAAAACATCATAAAGAAATATTATGCACATATTACAGAAGAAAATGGAGGCTGCTCAGAGATCAGAATATATTTCCCAAGATTACAGATAATCAGAGAGTAACAGAGCTAAGACCAGAAGACTAACGTTCTCTCTACAAATAATTAGAACTAATGTATATGTAACATTTACTATATGCCAGGCACACTTCTAAGATTTTTATTGGTGTTAACTCCATAAACCATTACATTATCTCCATAAGATAAAGCCACTATTATTATTTTTCCCTTTATGCATGAGAAAACCGAGGCACAATGAGGTTAATTAATTCATCAGATGTCACTGAGCTAATAAGTGACTAATTTTGCATTGTTAACTTCTAAGCATGGTATTCTGCTTTCCAAAATACATATGCTGCCTCAGGTGTAGAGATAAAAACATTTTAAAATGACAGCCATTGAAACTATAAATGGTAGTAAAATCAAAAATTATAATGTTATATTAATTAATAAAATTGGTTAATATGTTTTTCTTACTGCCGTCAACTCTCTTAAGATGATACTACTATTCTCCATCACCTGATATTCTGGCCAAGAACAATTAACACACAATGATCCTTCTTTCAAGTATATTACCATATGGGGTAATTGAACATTTAGTCCTAGTTAATAAAGACATAATTGCTACTTTGCTCTCTGGAAACTAGGAGTATAATTGTTCACAATAGTCACTTACGATCCTTTGTATTTCTGAGGTATCAGTTGTATCATCTTCTCTTTCATTTTCAGTTTCATTTATTCGAGGCTTCTCTCTTCTTTCTTGGTTAGTCTAGCTAAAGGTTTGATAATTTTGTTAATTTTAAAAGAAACCAACTCAGTTTTGTTGATTTTTAAATTGCTTTTGAAGATGCCAGTAAAGGACTTTTCCTGCATGTTTGTTTGTTGCATTTGAATTACACAATATACAGAGTAAAGTATACAACAAATAAAGCCCCCAGCATTAAACAAACAAACAAAACACAATACCAGCATCACACATTTCCTCTAAATTCACATTACAAAAGCAAATTACATAGATAATGAAGTAGGGAATAAGCCATGGTGTATTTTCTTCTTCCTTAAAGAAAGTCACAACAGTTATTAATATTCATTCTCTTGTGAAGTTCATTGTTCTTATTTCCATTTTCAAAGGGGAAGTTCTGTTCAGGAGGACACCCAAAATTATACTATTATGTGGCAGCATCAGCAGCACCCTCAGAACTTGGAGAAAAAAACAAGTAACTTGTTCTTTGTATAAAGTTGTTGCTCCATTACCAGGCCTCCTGCACGTGCCTCATCCAGTGAGGTTCTGAGGTCAATAGTATCACAGGTCAGCAGGGCCCGGGCACTTCTAAGTAGGAAGGCATGACAGTATGAGAGAAGTTTCAGATGAACTAGAAGTTGCCCAGAAGAAACTAAAGCTCAGTTATGATAGCTTCATCTTGCTCAATTGTTATCTTTCAGTGTTGCTTCAACTCTTAAACTCCAAAAAGCTAAGGAGTAGAAAAATGACTCGCATCTCTAGGATTTGAGATTCCAATATTTCATTCACTCGGCAGATGGATAATGCAGCTGCTAGGTGTGAGGCTTTTCGCCTTCCCTGTCGTTGAGAGTTGGCCCGATGGCTTTAGTAAGAATAAGCTGGGAGCTGTAGCATAAACATTTGCTTAACCTTATTTAACATTTTCCTTTTTTAAACTGTAGATTCAGGTCCAACTACGCAATTGCACAATTCTATGTATGTTTTTTTATTCTGCAGTTCAAATCCTTCATCTGGGGTGGTATAGGTATGAAATAGAAATTTAAAAAAGCAAATTATTCTATTTTCATTAGAAATTTAATTTTAGTCCTGTTTCTATCACGGAACTATTTTCACAAACCCTAAAACTATTTTACAAAAAGCTATTTCTAGTCTTTCATTTTACCAGTTGGTAGAACTTCTACAAAATTTTAACCAGTTTTTATCATAAAGCTATGACTAATTATTTGAGAGTACTACTTTTAGTTAAACTTCATATAAAAGGACAAGAAGAGGAAAAGTATAAGAAAACAGACCCCCTTTCTGCTTAAATTCACAAATGGCAGTTTCACAGTGGGCTGGAACAGAGAAAGAGCAGGGCTCTTCAGAAACTCCAGAGTTTTTTTTTAAGATGAGCTCTCCTTGTTTCTCCCAAGCTGGTCTCAAAGTCCTGGGCTCAAGCGACCCTCCTGCTACAGCATCGCAAGTAGATGGGATTACAGAGCATGTGCCACTGTGCCCCACTCAGATCTTTTGATTAAGCTATCAGTAAAGGCTGAGAACATTCAGACTTATAAATTCCTTGAATGAGACCCCTCATTATCTGTGGTTTTCTCATTTCAAAGCAGCATGATGTTATCTCTGAAGTTGTTCCTGAAGATAAAGAGGTGGCAGACGGCCAGGGCTAGAATATGATTTGCAAAAGGCTAAATGAATGTGTGTAACCTGTAAAGCAGCAGCTGTCTACCTCTGGTGGGCATCAGAAATACCTGCACACCTTTCTAAACATACACGGGCTTGGACCTCACTCCCTACCTCCAAAGGTGGAGCTCTAGGCAGATAAGTCTTGCCAAAGTTTATTTGGCCATTCTGATGTGTGAAACAGAAAACTAACTATTGGTGCAATGTTTCTGCCAGGCAAATTCACAATCATTGTTTTGCATAACTGGAGACGATTTATCAATGGTGCACTTTACAAGATCACCACTGTAACAGTTCCTTTGTCTACCCTGGCTCCTGATTATCCAGCAACAGGCATCCATACAATGTCAATTCCCTTCATAATCAAAGTTAGAATTTTAAATGAACTTTTGCTTTTCACACTCTGCTTCTTTTATGTGGCAGAGGTGAATGTACTTTTTTACTTATTTGTGGCTAGTTTCACTGAAAATTCTTCTGGTTTTAGTGTGCTGCTAATCTCTTGGTTTAAAGATAAAGAGATTTGTACATTCTAAAAAAACCAAAACATATGGAAAACATTCATCTTAGCAACTTCTAATAAAAATAAATCCTGATTTTAACTTACCACTGATTTTTACTAAACTTTTAAGCTTTACTTTATGCAACAGGATCACAATTTCTTTCCCCCGTTACTAACACCCAGATTGTTTCAAATCCCCAAAAGGGAAGTCCAAAACATCATGCTGTAGAATTCCTATGCCTTAGCTTCTGCAGTGTTTCTCTGCAAAGGGGCAGGATGATCCCAACATTCCTGTTTTCACTCTCGGAGCTGTACAAATTCTGCTTTTCAAGGTATTATTGGACAAGATCTGGTGCCAACTAGCAAATGCTCTGATCCCTTCTGAGGACTCTCCAGATTTCTGTGAATGAGATCTCATTAGTCATCCATTCATTCACCATGTGAATGTTGCTCTGATGTTTCAACAACACATCAGATTCATAGATGAATTTCTGAGCATCATTTCCAATTTAATCTGAATTTTCCATGATAATATATATCAAGTAATACATATGAGCTCATAATCTGCCACGATTTGGATGATATCTTCACTCTTCCACAAACTGAGAACACCAAAGACTCCAGTAAATCTACCCCCACACAGCAGATGGACCTTTGGCGCACCTTTCATTTTTGGCTCTAGGGGATTCCTTTTGATCAGAATCTTGTCTTTGTTCAGTCCACTTCCTCTTTCATCCAGGCCTTCCTAATGTAGGTGAGTTCTGCTGGTGATCACAGTTACTGGCCTTCAGTTTCTCTTGATGGTGCCTTAGCACCTTAACAGTCTCTATCCACTCCTTCTGAAGACTTTCCCATGTATCAACTTCTACCCATTTGGAATTTTGGGTGGCAAGTTCTGCCGTGATGACCTGGTAATGGGCAGGAATGAGTCCTTTCTTCTTGTATGCATCGCCAACAGGAGAGATTATGCCTTTGACAACTCTATATCTTCCTGTTCCATTCATGTAATCCTTGGCCAGCTCAAACAACCTGAGGTGCTTGTTGTTGATAGAATTAAAGGAACCACAAGCAAAGAGAGCCACTTCTGTCTTCTCTGAATTTTCCATGGCAAGAACTTAAAGTTGTCACTCTAAATGGAATACTGTGACACCTCCCTTGCTGTTTTTACAAAGAAAATTCTTTGACTCTGAAGTGACTTGCAAGGGAGGCTATTGGAACCATTTCAACTAGCGTGGCAACAGTCTTCTCTAAGGTGGGCTAGGAAAATGGTTTTATATCCAAATTATAATTAACACCCTCACTGCCACCAGCCCGGGTGTTTCTGGAGACTAAATTGTTTTTCTAATCTCTATTTCATTTATTTCTGCTCTAATTTTTACTTCCTTCTTCTTGTCAATTTTAGATTCATATTTTCTCTATTTTTCTAGTTTCTTGAGGTATAAAGTAAGGTTGCTCCTTTCTTTCTTTCTTTCTACCTTTCTTTTTCATGATGTAGGCATTTATCACTGTAAATTTCCCCCATAGGGAATGAAGCTTTTTGCTGCACTCCATAAGTTTTGATGTGTTGTGAGTCCATTTTCATTGTCTTTTGATTTCTTCTCTGACCAGAAAAAGTAATTTGGTTATTGAGGAGTATGTTTAATTTCCACATATGTTTTAATTTTCCAAAGTTCCTCCTGTTATTGATTTTTAGTTTCATAACATTGTGGTTGGAAAAGATACTTGATATGATTTCAATCTTCCTAAATTTGTTAAGACTTGTTTTGTGGCCTAACATATTATCTATCCTGGAGAATGTTCCATGTAAGCTTGAGAAGAATGTTTACTCTGCTGCTATTGGATGTAATGTTTTGTATTTATCAGTTAGGACATTTGATCTATTGTGGTATTCAAGTCTGCTGTTTCCTTGCTGATTTTCTGAGTGAATAACTTATCCATTGTTGACAGCGGGGTACTGAAGTCTTCTACTATTGTATTGCTATCTACTTCTCCATTAAGTTCTGTTAATATTTGATTTATGTATGTAGGTGCTCTGAAGTTGGATGCTTATATATTTACAATAGTTATATGCTCTTGATTAATTGACCTCTTTTTATAGTGACTTTCTTCATCTGTTTTGACTGAAAGTCTATTTTGTCTACTGTTAAGTACAGCCACTTCTGCTCTCTTTTGGTTGTCATTTGCATGGAATATCTTATGCCATCCCCTCACTTTCAGGCTATGTTTTTCCTTGAGGCTAAAGTGAGTCTCTTGCAGGAATTATATTTTGTAAATTGCTATTTAATCCATTCAGCCACCCTAGGTCTTTTGATTGGAGAATTTAATTTACTTACATAAATAATTGAGTGTTTATGTTGGCACCACATATAATAAAAGTAGAATCATACAGAGATGATTACCATGACCCCTGTCAAAGAATAACATGCAATTATGTGAAGTAGTCCATATTTTTAAAGTGTAGAGTTTTTATTAGTTTTCTCTTTGAGTGTTTGCTAGTTGTTTGTTTATATAATCAGTGCTAGGTTTTCTTCACTTTAATATAATGAGTTATAGGATATTATCTGCAAGCCTCATGATAACCTCAAATCAAAAAAAAAAAAAAAAAACACACAGAATATAAAAGGCAAGAAATTAAAACAAACCTACTGAGAAAATCATCTTCACTAAAGTGAAGACAGGAAGAAAAGAACAAAGGAAGAAAAGGCCATGAAACAGTAAAAAAAAAAAAAAAAAAAAAAAAATGGCAGGGGTCCTTAATTATCAATAATAACATTGAATATAAATGGAATAAACTCTCCAATTAAAAGGCATAGAGTGGCTAAATGGATTTAAAGAATAATAATCTGTGGCCTACAAGAAACACTCCCTACCTATAAAGACATACATAGACTGAAAATAAAGAGTTGGAAAAAAATATTCCATGCAAATAGAAATCAAGAAAGAGCAGGGGTAGCTATACTTAGACAAAATACATGTGAAAACAAAAAACTATTAAAAAAAAAAGAAAGTCATTATATAATAACAAAGGGGTCAACTTAGCCACAGGATATAAGAATTATAAAAATATATGCACTCAACACGGGAGCATCCAGATATATAAAGCAAATATTATTAGAGCTAAAGAGAGGTATACCCCAATGCAATAATAGCTGGAGACTTCAACATTCCACTTTGAGCATTGAACAGATAATCTAGCCAGAAAATCAGCGAAGAAACATCAGACTTAATCTGCACTATAAACCAAATGGACCTGTGATGGTTAATACTGAATGTCAACTTGATTGGATTGAAAGATACAGAGTATTAATTCTGGGCCTGTCTGTGTGGGTGTTGCCGAAAGAGATTAACCTTTGAGTCAGTGAGCTGAGGAAGGCAGACCTGCCTTAATCTGGTGGGCATCATCTAATCAGCTTCCACTGAATATAAAGCAGGCAGAAAAACGTGAAAAGATAAAACTGGCCTAGCCTGTCAGCCTACATCTTTCTCCCATGCTGGATGCTTCCTGCCCTTGAATATCGGACTCCAAGTTCTTCAGTTTTGGGACTTGGACTGGCCCTCCTTGCTCCTCAAGCTTGCAGACAACCTATTGTGGGACCTTGTGATCGTGTAAGTTAATATTTAATAGGCTGGGCGCAGTGGCTCACGCCTATAATCCCAGCACTTTGGGAGGCCGAGGCAGGCAGATTACTTGAGGTCGGGAGCTCAAGAGCAGCCTGGCCAACGTGGTGAAACCCTGTCTCTACTAAAAATACAAAAATTAGCTGGGTGTGGTGGTGCATGCCTGTAATCTCGGCTACTCGAGAGGCTGAGGCAGGAGAATGGCTTGAACTTGGAAGGTAGTGGTTGCAGTGAGCCAAGATTGTGCCACTGCACTGCAGCCTGGGCAATAGAGCAAGACTCAAAAAAAAAAAAAACACTTAATAAACTCATATATACTCATATATATATCCTATTAGTTCTGTTTCTCTAGAGAACCCTTACTAATACGGGATATAATAGATATTTATAGATCATTTCATCCAATACTTGCAGAATACACATTCTTCTCAGCAGGTAGATCACTCTAAAGGAAAGACCGTACGTTAAGCCACAAAATGGGTCTTTAAAAATTAAAAAAACTTGAAATAATGTCAAGTATCTTCCCTGACTACAATGGAATAAAACAAGAGGAATTTTGGAAACTCTACAAATACACGGAAATTAAACAATATGCTCCTGAATGACCAGTGGGTCGATGAAGAAATTAAGAAGAAAATTTAAAAATTTCTTGAAACAAATGAAAATGGAACTACAACATATGAAAACCTATGGAATACAGTGAAAGCAATACTAAGAGGTCAATGCATAGCCATAAGCACCTACATCCAAAAATTAGAAAACTTCCAGCCGATAACTTAGTAATGCATGTAAAAGAACTAGAAAAGCCCCTTTCTCACACCATATACAAAAACCATCTTAACATGGATTAAAGACTTAAATGGGCCAGCTGTGGTGGCTCTTGCCTGTAATCCCAACACTTTGGGAGGTTGAGGCAGATGGATAACTTGAGGCCAGGAGTTCAAGACAAGCCTGACCAACATGGCAAAACCCTGTCTCTACTAAAAATACAAAGATTAGCTGGGTGTGGTGGTGCATGCCTGTAGTCCCAGTGACTCAGGAGGCTGAGGCAGAAGAATCACTTGAACCCAGGAGGTGGAGGTTGCAGTGAGCCAAGATCGCTCCACTGCACTCCAGCCTGGGCAACAGAGCAAGACTCCTTCTAAATAAATAAATAAATAAATAAATAAATAAATAAATAAATAAATGCTGGTGGTACTTTTCTCAGTACCACTCTCTTAATTTTTTTTTTTTTTTTTTGAGACAGAGTCTCGCTGTTCCTCAGGCTGGAGTGCAGTGGCATGATCTCGGCTGACTGTCATCTCCGCTTCCCGGGTTCAAGCAATTCTTGTGCCTCAGCCTCCTGAGTAGCTGGGATTACAGGTGTGCACAACCATGCCTGGCTAATTTTTATTTTTAGTAGTGGCAGGGTTTCACCGTGCTGGCCAGGCTGATCACGAACTCCTGACCTCAAGTGATCCTCCCGCCTCGGCTTCCCAAAGTGCTGAGATTACAGAAGTGAGTCACCATGCCCAGCCCCAACTCTCTTAAAGTTTGTTTATTTCCCCGAAAACAGATTGGATATCACTGCTTACTCAGAAAAAAAGCCAAGTCTATCGGGGAATCTGCCCCGATATTCACATAAGTTCTTTTCTATTTTTCCTAAGTGTCGGCCGGCTTGAGAAATAAAGGGACAGAGTACAAAAGAGAGAAATTTTAAAGCTGGGCTTCCAAGGGAGACACCACATGTCGGTACGTTCCGTGATGCCCCACAAGCCACAAAAACCAGCAAGTTTTTATTAGGGATTTTCAAAAGGGGAGGGAGTGTGCGAATAGGTGTGGGTGACAGACATCAAGTACTTAACAGGGTAATAGAATATCACAAGGCAAGTGGAGGCAGGGCGAGATCACAGGACCACAGGACTGAGGCAAAATTAAAATTGCTAATGAAGTTTCAGGCACCATTGTCATTGATAACATCTTATCAGGAAACAGGGTTCTGAGATCAACCGGTCTGACTAAATTTATTAGGCGGGAATTTCCTCTTCCTAATAAGCCTGGGAGCGCTATGGGAGACTGGAGTCTATTTCATCTCTGCAGTTTCGACCATAAGAGACAGGCGCACCTGGGGGGGCTGTTTATAAGCCTATACCTCCAGGCGCATATTCTCTTTCTCAGGGATGTTCCATGCTGAGAAAAAGAATTCAGCAATATTTCTCCCATTTGCTTTTGAAAGAAGAGAAAATATGGCTCTGTTCCACCTGGCTCACCGGCGGTCAGAGTTTAAGGTTATCTCTCTTATTCCCTGAACAATTGCTGTTATCCTGTTCTTTTGTCAAGGTGCCCACATTTCATATTGTTCGAACACACATGCTGTACAATTTGTGCAGTTAATGCAATTATTACAGGGTCCTGAGGCGACATACATCCTCCTCAGCTGACAGGATTAAGAGATTAAAGTAAAGACAGGCATAGGAAATCGCAAGGGTATTGATTGGGGAAGTGATAAGTGTCCATGAAATCCTTACAATTTATGTTTAGAGACTGCAGTAAAGACAGGCATAAGAAATTATAAAAGTATTAATTTGGGGAACTAATAAATGTCCATAAAATCTTCACAATCCACGTTCTTCTGCCATGGCTTCAGCCGGTCCCTCCGTTTGGGGTCCCTGACTTCCCACAACACACGTTAATAATTTTTTTGAGAAAGATCTTTCCCTATGGAAATTTACATGTAAAGCGACTATGAAATGATGTCCCTATGAACTTAGAATCTTTTGCCTAACTGACAAGGCATTGAAAAATGAAAAAAAAAAAAAAAAGGAAGCATATCAAAGCAGGAATAATGCACTCTGGTAATGCTGCTTCTAAGTTAAATAACATAAAGACTGGGAACTGATGACTGGATTTGGTTCATGAGGCTTGTTGGTAACTTTGGTAAGTGGATTCAGTGTAGAGTGGAAGGGATTCCTGATTAGAGTGTGTTTGGAGTTAACAGGAGGAAAAAGGTAAAGGTAGAATGTATGGACTACTTTCTGAAGAGCAGAAAACATAAAATCCATTAGGATTTTTTAAAGGTAAAATATATTACAGCACGTTTATGTTGATAGAAATTATTTTAGAGGAAGTATAACATTTATGATGTAAGAATAAAGCCCTTGAGAAGATAATAACAAGTAGATTTCTTTCTTTCTTTTTTTCTTTCTTTCTTTTTTTTTTTGAGACAGAGTCTCACTCTGTTGCCCAGGCTGGAGTGCAGTAGTGCGATCTCAGGTCACTGCAGCCTTGCCTCTGGAGTTCAAGCAATTCTCCTGCCTCAGCCTCCTGAGTGGCTGGGACTACTGGCACATACCACCATGCCTGGTTAATTTTTGTATTTTTAGTAGAGATGAGGTTTCACTATGTTGGCCAGGCTGGTCTCGAACTCCTGACCTCAAGTGATCCAGCCACCTCAGCCTCCCAAAGTTATAGGAATACAGGCGTGAGCCACTGCACCCGGCCAAGAAGTAGATTTCAGAACACAAGTGAAAATTCTGATCTTAATTCGGAAAAGGGATATAGCTCATCATTTTAACAGAAAGTACAGCACAGAATATGAATTCAGATGTAGCTCAGCTACAGTTTGCTGGAGGGAAGATGAGGAAACTCTCTTCTAATCACTTCTATTTTTTTCAGGTGAATCTGTAAAACAAAGTCCTGTGCTATTGGTGGGAAGGTAAGCAAGGTTTTCAGATATGGGAAAAATATTAAATAGATGTCTAAAGAGAGGAGAATATATTAAATCATGAGACCTCAGTGAATTGCTTAGTAGCCCTCAGGTTACATCTGAGGTTTGTGTTATATATCTAACGTGAGTTGTAAATATAAAGTGAGCCCATGTTTTTCTTCAGCCATGTTTGTCTACTCAGGTGTGAACACAGCATAATAACAAAGTTATCTTTTTGTAAACGAGATGAATGGAAAGAGAAAGGTACAAAGCATAAGTGTGTGATGCATGACAGCAGTCACGGTGTAGTCAGATGAGGAGACCAGTAAATAAGAAAGTAGGCTCCCCATCCCACCTCCCACTTCTACCCCGTTCTCACCTACTATAACCTATTCACAACAATGTTATTCCTTGTCTTCAAAAGAAAACTGAAAGAAGAATGACTTGCAAAAATTCAGTTTTCAAGTTTGAAGTTGCTATTAATACTAAAACGCAATAGCACTTTTTTCTTGGTTGATTACCCTGAGTAGCATAGTAACATGAACTACTGTGTACTGAACATCTCTTTTACTTCAAGAGCTCTTACACAAACTTTATCCTTCAAGTGACGATGGTAACAATTTTGTAAGTGAGCACTTGGTCTCTGATTTTAGTTACAAATAAATTGAAGATCCTGTAAAGTAAATAATTCACCCCCGGTTTCACAGTTAATAAAAGACCTTTATCAAAATTTTCCACATTGCTTTCCATCTCCCAAGCATAGAGATGAAAGCCCTTGGCAAGAGTGAGAATGTGGATCTTGAAAAGACCTTTACATTATGCGTTCCAAATTATTTCTTTAAAGAGAAGCACAGACCTTACCTTGAATTCACTCACAAACCTCTGAGATGTAAGATGGGTAAGGCCTCCAACATCATCAAATTAGAGAAGATTATCTGATTGGACCAGATGTTAGAAACAGAACAAGAAACATAAAAATAGTACAAGGTAGTAGCCAAGCACCTAATTTGTCCCTGAAGGAATTCTACAGGAAGCCTCTGCCTTGAGCAGTGTAGAAAAAGCCAGGAAGAGTCACTGAGACTCAAGATCTCAGACCTTTAGGGTCAGCTGAGCTGCACTCGTCTTCATCTAATTGGGCCTTGAACTATTGCTCTTTCCCTGGTACTCTGAAGATCAGTGGCCATGTTTTAGATCATTATTCCCCTGAAAGGCTAGAAGGTAAATAGGCATGTTTTTCAGGGACATATTTTTCAGAATGGTGCTTCCTTTGCCCGAATTAGTGGAAAGGATTTGAAAGACCACTGAATAAGCAGGATGAATAAAACTACTGAGTAATGTAGTTATCATATTCTCTGCTCCAAGGTCAAGATGCAGTCAGTTGAGAGAAATTAAAAAAAAAAAATTTACTCTCAGATGAGGGCCCTGGATTCCTGAGAGGAGAAGCAAGTTTCTAAAACTCTAACGGGATGAAAAGGTATAAGTAAGACTAACTTAAAGGCCTCTGATATTGAGACCAATGTTGGAAACCAAAGGTAGGGAGAGTGGGGTGAGAACGAGAGCAAAGAAAAAACTCTGTCTCCATCCAGAATGTCACTCCAGCAAATATGTAGGTCACTCACACAAATGCTTTCAGGGTCTTTGGTGGTTTTTTGCAAATCCCTAATTTTCCTGTGGAGGAGCCAGTCTGCATTATTACTCCAGCCAAGGTGACCCGCCCTTTGGCAGGTTCAACAGACTCTTAAGCGTGTAGTTAAAAGGGGCTCTTGTTTACAGTACAACCATCCAAGAAAGCTGGTTTTGCTTCACAAACAAATGAACCTTCTTTGCCTGGGGAGTGTTGATTATGTATTTATTCTTTATATGAGTAATTAGATGGTCAATAGAAAGCTTTCTCTACTGGGTAAAGAGCAGTTTTGTACCCAATTTTTCTGATTGTTTTGAGGCTAATATTAGCTTCTCTCCGAGGTTGCCACCAGCCACCATCAGGGTAATAATTCTAGTTCTGACCTTCATTTCTGAAATGTTGAGGCTATATTTGTAGTATGTGATGTAGAAGTGACTCACTGGATATTGACCATCATCTAGTAATGAATGATGGGTCTCTCTTACCTAGATTCTTGTATTCCTTTCTCCAGATTCACATCAATTCAATCATCCTCCGTATCAGCAACAGCATTATTTTACTGAGATGTACATCTGTACCCCAAACCCCTTAATATGATGTTCTGGGCTTTTTATTAACTATCCCCAATTTCCAGGTCTATTTTCTGTCATTTACCTTTATAATCCATACCCAATTTATAATGCATACCCAATTTATAATCCAATTGATAATCCAATCACACAATACATTGTGCTGTTATTTAAAATGTCTACTTGTTTTATATCTCTATGCCTTTATTCATGCTGTCCCCCATTCCAAATGTTTTTCTTCTTTGCAGTTTTTCTTGACTTCCCTTTTCTAACAAAAAGAAATATCTTCTTTATACATGTTTTCATAAAAGTTTATACTTACTCTTGTAATTGCTTGTGTGTGTGTGTGTGTCTTTAGATATCAGTTGCTCCTTGGAAGCTTGGACTAAATGTTATCCTTGACATCGTTAATACCCTACACAGGGTTAGATACATTGAATTAGTACCATTTATTAAATATTATAAAGAGCACCATGTGATTTTTTTTCTGTTCTGTTTGTATATTTACTTTTGGTTGGTTTAAGACCAGCAAAAATATAAACACCTACAAGCCCACCATACTGAAATTATAAATGATAATATTATAAGAAATGTACTTCATGTTTTAAAAAATAAAATATTATACATACTGTTGTGTGATATCATCCCAAACCCCAATTCCCTCTTCTGAGGAAATTGTTCTTATTGATTTGGTGCATATGCAATCTATATTTGTATTCCTTTTCTAACTACGTATGTACCTATAAATGAATTCTATTATTATCATTATTTTTTAGAGTAAAGGTCATGCTATGTTGCCCCAGCTGGAGTGCGGTGGCTATTCGCTGGCATGATCATAACACACCACAGCATTGAACTCCTGGTCTCAAGTAGTTCTCCCAAATAGCTGGAAATACAGATCTGACATGCAGCCATGACACCCAGCTACTAATCTATATATTTGTGTATGTGTATATATAAATTTTGCCATATTGAATGTATCCTTTTTCTACTTGCTTTTTCACTTATTATCTATACATGTCAATTCTTATAGTTATTTATTTAACGGACATATGTATTCTCTTATTTAAATAAAACTCAGTAAATTTAGTTATTCTGTAACTAATATAACTATTTCTATTTTTTTGGTTTCCAATCAACATTTCAATGAGCATACTTGTAAATGCCTTCTTATGTACACATGTAAACATTTATCTAGAAGTTATACCTAGAAGTGAAATTGTTGGGTCATTTTCTGATTTAGTAAATGAGGCCATAATCCTCTTCAAGGGGATTTTATAAATTGGCAGTATATGAGATAGTTGTGTCTCCACGATCTTGACACAGTAGTATTTGCATAATGTTTTTGGAAGGGTCGATCTATGGCTGCTCATCTTTGGTTCTAATTTTCCTCCTAGCCCATAAGTACTAAATCCATGGATTTGGTCCCATTAGATTCCTCCTTGAGAACAATGTTTCTCTAGGTATGTCTTTTTCATTTGACTTAACTTTTTTTTTTTTTTTTTTTTTTTTGAGATGGAGTCTTGCTCTGTCGCCCAGGCTGGAGCGTAGTGGCGCCATCTCTGCTTACGGCAACCTCTGCCTCCCGGGTTCAAGCGATTCGCCTATCTCAGCCTCCCAAGCAGTTGGGATTACAGGCACCTGCACCACACCTGGCTATTTTTGTATTTTTTTAGTAGAGATGGGGTTTCACCATGTTGCCCAGGCTGGTCTCACACTCCTGACCTCAGGTGATCTGCCCACCTCAGCCCTCCGAAGTGCTAGGATTACAGGTGTGAGCAACAGCATCCTTCCTGACTTAATTTTTATTTTCCTTTTTTGCCTCATTGTCATTGGGGAAAACACTGGGAGGTTGTCTGCAGGCCCTTTATGCTACTAATCCTGAATTCTCTGCTTGTTGTGGTTGGTCATTGCATATAATACTTACAGTTCTGCTTTTTTCAAGTAGCCTGAGACCAAAGCACGACCAACAGCTGTACCTGGACTGGATCCTTTTCTTCTCTGATAATATGTGACTAGATTATTCCTTGTGTTCTCCCTAGGACCTCATTTTCAGTTCCTACCAGGCTTTCCCTCCCCAACCAAGAACACTGTAGTATACTAGTTAAAATTCTTGCCAGTCCCTTTTCTGCACTAACAGGCCTCCAGCCTTCTCCCACTTCTGCATTTCCCTGATATTTCCAACAGCCTTTTCCTGACCATAATTTGACACTGCCACACCAATTAGCTGATTCATAATCTTTTCACTGTCTGTTCTTTGGAGACTCTGGACCATGGCCCAGGAACAACAAGATCCCCTTTGCTGCCTCCACCCACTTCTAGTCATCAACAGCAGCCATGGCACCTGGTGTATTCAGCCTACACAAGCTCTAGACAGAGTACTCACGTACTGGCAATTTTAAGCCCTGTGATTTCCAAGGGTGTTGGCCTTTTAACACCTGTATTAAAAATGTGGGTGGAGAGCACATACTGTGATTCATCTCAGACCAGGCACTCCCTAGAGACAATGAATACCTGTGACAGACACGTTTTCAGTTTCCTGCTACTCCCACAGTCCCTAGAAGGAGTCATCTTATATATAACATGCCTTATCTGACCCTTGCCACCACCATTACAGATGGATAACTGATCAAACACACACAAAACACCATTGGGTTATGTGGCCTGGCTTTAAACGTTGATCTAGGCCATTGGGTTGCTGCCTTTTCTGAGCTGGGCATGGTGGCTCACGCCTGTAATCCCAGCACTTTGGGAGGCTGAGGCAGGCAGATCATGAGGTCAGGAGTTTGAGATCAGCCTGGCCAACATGGTGAAACCCCGTCTCTACTAAAAATACAAAAATTAGCTGGGCATAGTGGTGCCTGTAATCCCAGCTACTGGGGAGGCTAAGGCAGAAGAATCGCTTGAACCTAGGAGGTGGAGGTTGCAGTGAGCCGAAATTGGGCAACTGCACTCCAGCCTGGCGACAGAGGAAGACTCCATCTCAAAAAAAAAAAAAAAAAAAAAAAAAAAAATTACCAATGGCCAAGCACCTCCCCTAAAGATAAAAAATTCATGTCCTGAAATGGGGTAAATCACAAAATGTGCCCTCCCTCTGCCACACAATTTTAATAAGAGATGGCATTGCGAATTGAGAAAAGAAACAATCTGAAACATATAGCTCACTCAGTAAATTAACAGAACTTTAGAAAACTCTAGGGCAGGAAGAAGAAGTTCAAACTGACTTTATTGTCTGTTTTAAGAACTTCCTCCAGAAACCATTTATCTGAACAATAGACTACTCCTCTAGCTCTCCTTACCTGTTCATAGGACAATAGGTCACTTTAGTGTCACTTTAGTGACACTTTAGGCTCATCAAAAGACTGTTTACTCTTTAAGACTCTGAGAAACCCTCACTTTCTTGTGTTGACCAGCCATAAACTTTTCTTTCACTAACTTGTCCAATCCAGAGTTGATTCCAGCAGAAAGACTCACCTTAAAGTAGACCTCCAAATCCTCAAATTCATGCCTGAAATCCATCACATCCTTGTAAGATGCTACTGAGATGGTCAAGACATTGTACTCCCGTATTACAGCAAGCAATAAACTCTGATTTGCTTTATCAAGAGATTGTTTTGGTGACCAACAAGTTATCTTAATGGAATTTTCAGGGAGTGGGAAATAGATAGAACCACTAATCTTGGCCAAGCTGATTGTCTTTCTGATCTAAGAGACCCAGAGACTGTCACCAGTAGGTGCTGGACCTAAGAAATCATGATGTATAGCAAGGGATCACAGTCATACTGGATTAAGTGCAAGATGAACATGCAGAGGAAGCTGGAGAGCAAAGAGAGGGGAATGGACAAACTTATGCAAAGCGAAGAAGCAATGGAAAAAATGGTGTGGCCTCTGAGAGTTAGACTCTTCCATACTGGCATTCCAGCTCTGTTCTCTGTGAGGCCTGAGTATGGTACCTTATTTCCCAACTCAGAAATCCAGGCAAGTGCTGGTGGTGTCATAAGGCAGAGAAACTCTGTTGTGTTTGGGGAATTTATATACTTATTTATTTAAGCTGCTTTACCAAGAAGCCTAGTTGCCAACTGATCATGTATCAAGAAGGAAATAAATCACTGTCCCTTTTCTCCAGCTAGAAAAGTGCAGCAGTAGTGTTTCTATGAATTTGACCTCCATCCGTTGGATGAGGGCGTAAAGTGTATTTTATGTTGCTAAGTCATGGAGTTCCATGTGATTGGGCCATTAAATTCTTTATGATTAGTCATTAAGCCCATGAAGGACAAGAAACTGAACAAGAGTTTTGAAGAAGAAAGCCTAAGGAAGATGCATCAGGAAAGCAGAAAGGGAGTGAGGATACCTTATGGACACCATTCTTTAAAGGGGACCATTGATGATCTGCGTCATATAAACCAGCAGTGTCTGAGGACCTTGACAAGGGCCATTCAAGGGCCCAGAGCTGTGTTCAATAGAACTGACTTAGTACCTTGGCCAGCTGCTAATTCCTTAGGAAAAGCTGCTTTTGTATAAAGAGGAACATTGTTCTGCATATACTTCAGAATTAAATATCTAGCCAAACTGTGAATGAATTAAATACATTCTCTATGCTTCAAGTTTTCATAGACCAAAATAAGTATGGCTTTACCTGGTGAATTAAGAGCTAATTCCCTCTAAGCTGGACTAGACAATATTAATATGTCCCAAGTTGAGAACAGAAGACAGTAGGCCCACCCCCATCCAACCATGAAGACTATTATCCTTTATTTAAAATAGTTTCTGTTCTTTGCAAGAAAAAAATAGGGCAGGTAGAAACTTCTAAGGCATTTAATAAAAGTTGACTTTGTTGAGCTTCAAAATAACCCTGGAAAGTAAAAGTACTCATCTCCAATTTACCAATAGCTAAACAGAGGTACCATTTTATAACTAAAGCCGAGGTTGAATAACTCGCCCAAAGTTCAATAGCACATTGAAAGAAGAATGAGTCAGATCCAGGTCTTCATTCCCCATAGTGCCATCTAAACTTTTCCAGGACAGCTTATCTTATAGAACCGAAGTAGGCAGGAAAATGATGACATATCCAAAGGTCCAGCATAATTTCCACATCTGTTGCTAAAACTATGCTATGCAGAGGAATCCAAGGAGAATTATGACAGCTAAGTTAATTTTATTTTTCATGGCTCAAAAAAAAAAAAAAATTCCCGGCCGAGCACAGTGGCTCATGCCTGTAATCCCGGTACTTTGGGAGGCCAAGGCAGGCAGATCAACTGAGGTTGGGAGTTCGTGACCAGCCTGACCAACATGGACAAACCCCGTCTCTACTAAAAATACAAAATTAGCCAGGTGTGGTGGTGCATGCCTGTAATTCCAGCTACTTGGGAGGCTGAGGCAGGAAAATTGTTTGAACCCAGGAGGTGGAGGTTGTGATGAGCCAGGATCGCGCCATTGCACTCCAACCTGGGCAACAAGAGTGAAACTCTGTCTCAAAAAAAAAAAAAAAGAAAAAAAAATTCCCAATGCTTCAGATTTTATGTAACTAAACAAATGGAATATTTTGACTTAAAAGGAGAAAACAAAGAAGGAAAAAACTTCACTATTATTTTCTCTTGATGATTACTAATGACTTTCATCTGCTACCTTCTGTAACTATTGAAAGTTTCCATTTGAAAAATAACTTAATAGTTTTTAAATGCCAAAGAAATCAATTTTCTTTCTGTATGGGTGCCTTTTAGTCCCAATCAATACCATATTATTTTTAAAGAATGTATTTACTACTAAAACATATAAATAAAAAGAAAAAATAATGTAATATTATATTTAACTTTACATAAATAAGAATTATTTCTAATTTTATTATGTTTTTCAGTATTAATACTCAACAGTTTCATCATCTAGCTAATTTAATCAGTTATAAATATCTATTTTTTCTCTTTGAGGCCTAAAGAATGATGAACAGCTAGAATCATCTACAAGCAATAGGAAGCCATTGGCCATCATTTTTTAGAACAACATTCCTTCAGTAAATTACTCAAATGGAATAATTATAAAGATATTTGCTTTTTTTTCTTAACACAGCCCAGTACCACTAAACATCTAGCAGGATCCAATGCTTTCTTAGTTTGTTTTTGTTACAAATACTTATGGCTTTAATAGGAAAATATTGGCACAGCTATGTGTAAACTGTGCATATTTCTGTGCTTTTTGAAAGCTTTCAGAGATTTGTTTGCTTTGCAAGCTTTACTCATTCATTCATCTACCTCAGCAAAGTTGACCATCTATGGACACTCTTTTTTTTTTTTTTTTTGGAGACAGAGTCTTGCTCTGTCACCCAGGCTGGAGTGCAGTGGCGTGATCTCAGCTCACTGCAACCTCCGCCTCCCGGGTTTAAGTGATTCTTCTGGCTCATCCTTATGGACACTCTTAAGCAAATTGATTTATCTGTTCTCGAGTGTCTAGCCATCTAATCAGACCTGTCCATTTGCTCACTCCTCAAACATGATAAATGCTTGAGAAACAAAAATAAATAGATCAAAGTCCCTGGCTTGAGAGGTTAAAGGGGGAAGACAGACAAATACACTCCAATGATTTGTAGGAATTTGATACATAAATTTTAAAAACAAAAAAGAACTCACCTAATATTCTTTGAGAACACTGAGGAGAGTATGCTTAACACTGAAAGGAAAAATTAAGAAAAGCTAATTAGGAAAATGTGAGCTGAGTTGAATTTTGAAAGATAACTCAATACAACTAATACTTACTGAGTTCTATGACAAGCCAGATACGTGTTCAGCCTCTACTGTTTTAATTCCTTTAATACTCACAATAACTATCTGAATTAAGTATGATTAGTATCCTACTACCTCACTTAATCCTCATTTTAAGCGTGGGGAAATTGTAGAGTCATTAAAACATTGTGACTGTGACACTTGGTCAGGTAACACAGGAAATTAGAATGACATGTTTCCTATCTCATTTTTGACTGAGGGGCTGATAAAATAACATCAGTTACTCAAGCATCAATCAAACCCCTTCCCATCAATGCAGTTTTATACATAAAATGATGCCTAGTCTATAAGAGGGTATGGTCAGGGGATCTGCAGAGACTTCTTTTTGGGAATAGGTTGTTATGCTGTAAATCTCCGCCCTACCCATTTAAGGTGGAAGGCTGTCAACCTCTCCCTTTAAATATAGTGAGAGAGGTTTCAAGGAAATAACTGAAAGACCTCAGAAATTTGCTTCCAGTAATCGGGAGATATAAAGCACTTTGCTTGCCTCGGTTTTGAGAAAGCTTTATCAAGTTGTAACTAGAAAATCTGAAGGGTAAAGCAGGCCTGGCTGTGGTGATAGAGCCTGGAGAAGGCTTCTGCATTGGAATCTGTCACCTCATACTAAGTAAGGTAGCTGAGGCTTTCCAAAGTCAGATAAAGGTCACATGAGAGAAAGCTCACAAAGGGCCTTCTTGCTCCTGTCTGATGGTGTTGCCTGGAGGGGCAAGGAGACCTCAGTGAAAAACCACTGGATATGTAACTGCTGATGGCCAGGTGCTGATAAAGGAATTACAAACAGCCATCAAAAAGCAGGCTTCAAGGTGATGTAAGAGAGAGACCCACGAAGGAATCTCCACAGAAGTCACAAAACCTTCGCTAAGAGAAAGATCTGGCTCTTATCTGCCAGGCCACTTAGGGGTAGCACCTTTACTTGTCTGTCAGGTCCATAGATAAGAAAACCACCCACCAAGTATGAAATGTCCTATCCTTTTGTCTTTCCTCCTTTTCCTAATAAGATTCCTACAGAGAATAAAACCTGAAAACAACTAGTGAGTGGGTGAAAAAGCAAGCAGAGAGGGAGCAAACAGAGGAAGGACCTTGCCCCTTTCAGTTCACCCCTTGACTCATTCAAGGCCTCCAGTCTGAAGTGGACCCAGACTCCACCAGGGAAACAATTAGCTGATACATCAGGCCCAGGATTTTGTCTGGTATCTTGGACAGGACATTATAGTTTCCAAATTCAGACTGTGTTTACACTTAAAGTCACCAGAAGACCACAACCCAAGAATTGAAGCCACAGGCTTGCGGGGGTGTCATCCAACACCTCTAGGGACTTGCTCCACTGATGAAAATTTGGAGGACAGTGGGAGATTTCATGCGCTTCCACGTGAAGAGACCACCAAACAGGCTTTGTGTGAGCAATAAAGCTTTTAATCACCTGGGTGCAGGCAGGCTGAGTCCGAAAAGAGAGTCAGCAAAGGGAGATGGGGTGGGGCTGTTTTATGGGATTTGGGTAGATAAAGGAAAATTACAGTCAAAGGGGATTGTTCTCTGGTGGGCAGGAGTGGGGGTCACAAGGTACTCAGTGGGGGAGCTTTTGAGCCAGGATGGGCCAGGAGAAGGAATTTCACAAGACAATGTCATCAGTTAAGGGAGGAACAGGCCATTTTCACTTCTTTTGTGGTGGAATGTCATCAGTTAAGGCAGGAACCGGCCATCTGGATGTGTACGTGCAGGTCACAGGGGATATGATGGCTTAGCTTGGGCTCACAGGCCTGATATTCCTGTCTTATACTAAAAAGAAAAATAAAATGAAATAGTGGTAAAGTGTTGGGGCGGCGAAAATTTTGGGGGATGGTATGGAGAGATAATTGGTGATGTTTCTCAGGGCTGCTTCAAGCGGGATTAGGGGCAGCGTGGGAACCTAGAGTGGGAGAGATTAAGCTGAAGGAAGATTTTGTGGTAAGGGGTGATATTGTGGGGTTGTTAGAAGAAACATTTGTCATGTAGAATTATTGGTGATGGCCTGGATATGGTTTTGTATGAATTGAAAAACTAAATGGAATAACAGAAGGAGAAAAACAGGTATAAAAGGTCTAAGAATTGGGAGGACCTAGGACTTCTAATTAGAGTGCCTAAGGAGATTCAGCATAGTCCTGTCAGCAAATATTATTTATTTACTTCAAGAGTTAAGAGTGGCAGTTTGGGGATAGCACCAGGAGATATCAGCTGTGATGGCTTGGAGAAACAGGGTAAACCGGCAGTGTAAACAAGAGCAGGGCATGTATGAGTAGTTGAGAACGGTGAATAGGAGTATGACTAGAGAGAAGACAGTAGGGATGACAAGTTTTTGGGGGGCACAGTCTAAGTTGGTCTGGTGTCTGGAATGAGACTGGGGCGTAATAAAAAGGAGCATCTATACAGGAGCTCAAATGGGCTGTACCTTGTAGCATTCTGACGACAGGTCTGACTTCTGAGAAGGGAAAGTGGTAAAAGTATTGTCCAGTCCTTTTCAAGTTGGTGGCTGAGCTTGGTGAGGTGTGTTTTTAAAAGACCTTTAGTCCATTCTACTTTTCCTGAAGACGGAGGACCGTAAGGGATATAAAGGTTTCACTGAATACTAAGAGCCTGAAAAACTGCTTGGCTGATTTGACTAATAAAGGCTCATCTGTTATCAGACTGTATTGAGGTGGGAAGGCTAAACTGGGGAATTATGTTTGACAGAAGGGAAGAAATGACCGTGGTGGCCTTCTCAGACCCTGTAGGAAAGGACTCTACCTATCCAGTGAAAGTGTCTACCTAGACTAAGAGGTATTTTAGTTATCTGACTCGGGGCATGTTGAGTAAAGCTAATTTGCCAGTCCTGGGTGGGGCAAATCCTCGAGCTTGATGTGTAGGGAAGGGAGGGGGCCTGAATAATCCCTGACGAGTAGTAGAATAGCAGATGGAACACTGAGAAGTTATTTCCTTGAGGATAGATTTCCACGATGGAAAGGAAATGAGAGGTTCTAAGAGGCGGGCTAGTGGCTTGTACTATAGCATAGCCTGCCTTTGCTGGTGTGTGGCGATTAGGCCTGGTGGAACCGCCATCAATAAATCAAGCATGATCAGGGTGAGGAACAGGAAAGAAGGAAATTTGGGGAAATGGGGTGAATGTCAGGTGGATCAGAGAGATACAGTCATGGGGGTCAGGTGTGGTATCAGGAATAATGTGGGAGGCCGGATTGAAGTCTGGGCCAGGAACAGTGGTAATTGTGGGACTTAGCAAAGAGTGAGTACAGCTGAAGGAGCCAGGGAGCAGAAAGTATATGCTTCAGGTATGAGGAAGAAAATAGATTTTGGAAGTTATGAGAAATGTAGGGAGTGAGTTGAGCATAGTTTGTGATTTTTAGGGCCTCTAAAAGTATTAAAGCAGCAGCAGCCGCTGCACGCAGACATGAGGGCTAGGCTAAAACAGTAAGGTCAAGTTGTTTGCACAGAAAGGCTACAGGGTGCAGTCCTGGCTCTTGTGTAAGAATTCTGACCACACTAACTATGCCTAGGAAGGAAAGGAGTTGTTGTTTTGTAAGGGATTGAGGTTTGGGAGATTAATTGGACACGATCAGCAGCGAAAGCACGTGTGTTTTTATGAGAATTATGCCAAGATAGGTAACAGATGAGGATGAAATTTGGGCTGAGTGAAGTAATGGGGGCTGTCTGTGAAGCCTTGCGGCAGTACAGCCCAGGTGACTTGCTGAACCTGATGGATGTCAGTGTCAGTCTAAGTGAAAGCAAAGAGAGGCTGGGACGAGGGGTGCAGGGGAATAGTGAAAAAAGCATCTTTAAGATGGAGAACGGAATAGTGAGTTGTGGAGGAAGGTATTGAGGACAAAAGAGTGTACGGGTTGGGCACCACAGGGTGGATAGGCAAAACAATTTAGTTGATAAGGCACAGATCCTGAACTAATCTGTAAGACTTGTCCGGTTTTTGGACAGGTAAAACGGGGGAATTGTAAGGAGAGTTTACAGGCTTTAAAAGGCCATGCTGTAGCAGGCAAGTGATAACAGGCTTTAATCCTTTCAAAGAATGCTGCGGGATGGGATATTGGCATTGAGCGGGGTAAGGGTGATTAGGTTTTAATGAGATGGTAAGGGGTGCGTGATCGGTCGCCAAGGAGGGAGTAGACGTATCTTATACTTGTGGGTTAAGGTCGGGGAATACAAGAGGAGGATGCAAAGGAGGCTTTGGATTGGGAAGAAGGGAGGCAATGAGATATAGCTGTAATCCAGGAATAGTCAGGGAAGCAGATAATTTAGTTAGTGTCTCGGCCTAATAAGGGAACTGGGCAGGTGGGGATAATGAAAAAGGAGTGCTTAAAAGAGTATTGTCTAAGTTGGCACCAGAGTTGGGGAGTTTTAAGAGGTTTAGAAGCCTGGCTGTTAATACCCACAACAGTTATGGAGGCAAGGGAAACAGGCCCTTGAAAATAAGGTAATGTGGAGTGAGTAGCCTCGGTATTGATTAAGAAGGGGACAGACTTACCCTCCACTGTGAGAGTTACCCGAAGCTCGGCGTCCGTGATGGTCTAGGGGGCTTCCGAGGCAATCGGGCAGCGTTAGTCTTCAGCCACTAAGCCAAGAAGATCTGGGAAGCAGTCAGAGAGCCTTGGGCCAGAGTTCCAGGGGCTCTGGGAGTGGATGCCAGGTGAGTTGGACAGTCCAATTTCCAGTGGGGTCCCGCACAGATGGGACGTGGCTTAGGAGGAATCCTGGGCTGCAGGCATTCCTTGGCCTGGTGGCCGGATTTCTGGCACTTGTAGCAAGCACCTGGGGGAGGAGGTTCTGGGGGAACGCCTGGCCACTGAGGATCAGGCATTTGGAAGTTCTTGTGTGCTGGAGACGTGGCTGGGGTTTGTCTCACCGTGGAGGCAAGGAATTGCAACTTTTTTCTATTATTGTACACCTTGAAGGCGAGGTTAATTAAATCCTGTTGTGGGGTTTGAGGGCCGGAATTTAATTTTTGGAGTTTTATTTAATGTCAGGAGCAGATTGGGTAATAAAATGTATTTTGAGAATAAGATGGCCTTTTGACCTTTTAGGGTCTAGGGCTGTAAAGTGTCTCAGGGTTGCTGCCAAAGGAGTCATGAACTGGGCTGGATTTTTATATTTGATTAAAAACAGCCTAAATGCTATCTGATTTGGGATAAAGAAAAAGAAGCATTAACCTTGACTATGTCTTTAGCTCCAGACACCTTTTTAAGAGTAAATTGCTGGGCAGGTGGGGGAGGGCTAGTCACAGAACGAAACTGTAAGCTGGACCAGGTGTGAGGAGGGGAGGTGATAAAAGGATTATAGGGTGGAGGAGCGGAGGCTGAGAAAGAATTGGGACCTAGCTCGGCCTGGCGAGGAGCAGCCTGGGGAGGAGGGGAGAGGTCAGATGGGTCTGTAGAAAAGGAAGATTAGAAAGACTCAGCGACGCTTGGGGTTGGGACTGAGGGGACAGGTGGGAGGGAAAGAAGGAAGATTTGAGAACAGTTGCTTTGGGAACAGAGACTAGAGAGGGACCGATGTGTAAAAGAATGCCTGGACGTCAGGCACCTCAGACCATTTGCCCATTTTACGACAAGATTTATTTAGATCTTGTAGGATGGAAAAATTGAAAGTGCCGTTTTCCGGCTGTTTGGAACTACTGTCGAGTTTGTATTGGGGTCAAGCTGCATTGCAGAAGAAAATAAGATGCTTAGATTTTAGGTCAGATGAGAGTTGAAGAGGTTTTAAGTTTTTGAGGACACAGGCTAAGGGAGAAGAAGGAGGAATGGAGAGTGGAAGGTTGCCCATAGTGAAGGAAGCAAGCCTAGAGAAAAGAGAGAGTAGAGACACAGAGGGAAGGGGTTCGGGGGTTCTTACCTTCCAGAAAAGCAGGAAAGGGTTTGGGGCATGGAAATAAGGGATTGGGGCACAGAGATAAGAGGTTGGGGCGTGGAAATAAGGGATTGGGGCGCAGAGATATGAGGTTGGGGTACTTGCCCCTCTAGAAAAGCAGGACTTGCCGCTAAGAGTGAAGAAGAAGGGGTTGCGGGTTTCTTGCCCCCCAGAAAGGTGGAGAAGGGGTAGAGACACAGAGAGAAGGGGTTGGGGTACTTGCCTCTCCCCTAGAAAAGCAGGACTTGCCGCTAAGGGTGAAGGACTAAGGCAGGTGTCCCTGCATGGTCTGACACCTCTAAAACCTGGGTGAATAATCAGAGAGGCGTCCCTGCAATGACTAAACACCAAGGGAAGGCTGCCTTCCCAGTCCGTGACCGGCACCGGAGTTTTGGGTCCACGGATAAAATGTGTCTCCTTTGTCTCTACCAGAAAATGAAAGGAATTGAAATTAAAAGAAGGGAGAGATTGAAGTGTGGCGCCAAGATTGAAAGGAGAAAGAGGTTGAGGGATAGTGAGGGAGGTTGGAGAAGAGAGTAAAAAGAGGCTGCTCACCGGATTTGAAATTGGTGAGATGTTTCTTGGGCTGGACGGTCTGAGAACCATAGGTGGATCTTTCTCAAGGAGCAAAGAACAGGAGGACAGAGGATAGATCTCCCAAGGGAGGTCCCCCGATCCGAGTCACGGCACCAAATTTCATGCATGTCTGTGTGAAGAGACCACCAAACAGGCTTTGTGTGAGCAATAAAGCTTTTAATCACCGGGGTGCAGGCAGGCTGAGTCCGAAAAGAGAGTCAGCAAAGGGAGATGGGGTGGGGCCGTTTTATAGGATTTGGGTAGATAAAGGAAAATTACCATCAAAGGGGGTTGTTTTCTGGTGGGCAGGAGTGGGGATCACAAGGTACTCAGTGGGGGAGCTTTTGAGCCAGGATGAGCCAGGAGAAGGAATTTCACAAGACAATGTCATCAGTTAAGGCAGGAACAGACCATTTTCACTTCTTTTGTGGTGGAATGTCATCAGTTAAGGCAGGAACCGGCCATCTGGATGTGTACGTGCAGGTCACAGGGGATATGATGGCTTAGCTTGGGCTCAGAGGCCTGACAGGAGACATATATGCAGTTATATTTCATTTATGTCAGAAGTTTCACATGCAAATTATGCTAGTAAACACTAAAGCCATCATTTCTAACTCATCCCTCAAAAATATACAAATCTCCAAATGTTCTCCAGTACAACAAAAATTGATAATCAATGTTGTATTTCCATGTTTCTGTAAACCTGACTTTTCTATCTTAAAAAAAAAAAAAAAGAAAGAAAAAGAAAATGTCAGGTCTCTGGGCCCAAGCCTGCACGTATACATCCACATGGCCTGAAGTAACTGAAGAATGACAAAAGAAGTGAAAATGGCCTGTTCCTGCCTTAACTGATGACGTTACCTTATGAAATTCCTTCTCCTGGCTCAAAAGCTCCCCCACTGAGCACCCTGTGACCCCCACCCCTGCCAGCCAGAGAACAACCCCCTTTGACTGTAATTTTCCACTACTTACTCAAATCCTATAAAACGGCCCCACTCCTATGTCCCTTCGCTGACTCTCTTTTTGGACTCAGCCCACCTGCCCCCAGGTGAAATAAACAGCCTTGTTGCTCACACAAACCCTGTTTGGTGGTCTCTTCACACGGACGCGAGTGAAAGAAAGAATATCAGACACCTAACTAAGTTTACAACAATTCTAGTTAAGTGTCTTTTACAAATCCTGGTGACTCACTTAATATTCTATCTGTAAAGTGGGTGTGGGAGGGTTATTTCAAAGAACAAATGACAAGAAAATTTTGTAGTTTACACAATAAATGACTAATGTATGTGTGTGTGTGTGTTTCTTCCCAACATGGATAAAAGAGTATAATATTCAAAAATAAGGGGAAAAACAATATATACAATAAAAGTTACATAGAATTTAAAATACCCCTCACACACACACAATACAAAAGAATATATTGTTCATAGAGATATACGTGTGTATACATATATACATACATGTGAGATATATGTGTGAATGTGAAAGGTGGAAGTAAGTCGCAGAAGACTTCAATTTTTTTTTTTTTTTGAGACAGAGTCTCACTCTGTCACCCAGGCTGGAGTGCAATGGTGTGGTCTCAGCTCCCTGCAACCTCCGCCTCCCAGGTTCAAGCGATTCTCCCACCTCAGCCTCCCGAGTAGCTGGGACTACAGGCATGTGCCACCACACCCGGCTAATTTTTGTATTTTTAGTAGAGACAGGGTTCCACTATGTTGGCCAGGCTGGTCTCGAACTCCTGACTTCGTGATCCGCACTCCTTGGCCTCCCAAAGTGCTGGGATTACAGGAATGAGCCACCACACCCAGCCCAGAAGACTTCAATTTTAAGTAGAAGGTGTTCCTTTACAAAAAAAAATGGCAGAATGTTAATAGATACTAATACTGGGTGTGAGAAGTCAGAAATGTATTATTCTTTGTATGTGTTTGTGTTTTTTAAACTACATTTTTATATACCCAGAAACACATATACACACATAAAGAATTAGAAAATAGACGTTCTAGTGGTATACAAACTGCAAAAAATGTTACATAAACATGTAATAATATCCTAACATATTATAACTTTTAATCTTGAGGTTTAAACTATGTTCAAGCTCTTTATATATTCCCTTATGATAAATAACAAAGAATAACAAACACCCTGAGTCAACAATTGGTAAATGAAAAGTATTTTCTCACAAATCAAAACCACAATGAGATACTGTCTCACAGTCAGAATGACTATTATTAAACAGTCAATAACAACAGATGCTGGGCCGGGTGCGGCAGCTCACACCTGTAATCCCAGCACTTTGGGAGGCCGAGACGGGCAGATCACGAGGTCAGGAGATGGAGACCATCCTGGCTCACACGGTGAAACCCTGTCTCTACTAAAAATACAAAAAAAAATTAAACGGGCTTGATGGCGGGCACCTGTAGTCCCAGCTATTCAGGAGGCTGAGGCAGGAGAATGGCATGAACCCGGGAGGCAGAGCTTGCAGTGAGCCAAGATTGTGCCACTGCACTCCAGCCTGGATGACAGAGCGAGACTCCGTCTCAAAAAAAAAAAAAAAACAAAAAAACAGATGCTGGCGAGGCTGTGGGGAAATGGGAATGCTTATATACTCTTGATCCGAATATAAATTAGCTCAGCCACTGTGGAAAGCAGTTTGAAGATCTCTGAAAGAACTCAGAATTAACATTTAATCCAGCAATCCCATTGCTAGGTACATACCCAAAAGAAAACAAATTATTTTACCAAAAAGACACATGAACTTGTGTGTTTGTTGCAGCACTATTCACAATAGCAAAGACATGGAATCAACCTAGGTGCCCATCAACAGTGAATTGAATAAAGAAAATGTAGTACATATATACTATGGAATACTATGCAGCCATAAAAAAGAACAAAATTATGTTCTTTGCATCAACATGGATGCAGCCGGAGGCCATTATCCTAAGTGAATTAACGAAGGAATGAAAAACCAAATACTGTATGTTATCATTTATAAGTGGGAGCTGAACATTGAGTATTTGTGGACATAAAGATGGCAACAATAGTGGACAACTAGAAGGAGAAGGGAGTAAGGGAGCAGGGGTTGAAAAATGAACTATTAGGTACTATGGGTGATGGGATCAATCATACCCCAAACCTCAGCATCATGCAATATACTCAGGTAACAAACCTGCATGTGTACCCCCTGAATCTAAAGTAAAAGTTGAAATTATAAAGAAAAGAGAAATATTTTAATTACAAAGGGTAACATATGGCCTTTAATTTCATCAAGTCTGAGAGTCTGAACCATGCAAATATTAGTCCAAATTTCTGAGCTTGGGCTCTATTTTTTAGAGCTCACTCTGAGCTCAAATAAGTGAAAACATTTCAAAATTTAAATATAAATAGGATTTTTTTTCTTTTTGGAGTAGTATGTACTTTGTGGAAGATTTATGGAACACAAGAGTTAAGTTTTTAAAACATCAAAACAACTCATAATTCTACTTCCCAAAGATAATCTTTTTCTTCAAATACTTTTTTCTATAAATATGTAGTTGGGATTATTGTTTCATGTATGCACAGGTGTTTTGCTATTACCTCAATTCTGGCTCATGTCATCAAATTTTTTTGAAAGTGTGTTTTTACTATGATGTTGTAGCATTCATTGATACCATTGTTGTCTTACACTCTCTTATTGATGAATGGATTATTTTCAGTTTTTTACTATTATGTATAACACTCAGCAACATCATTATTTATAAGTATTTCTATATGCTACTATTTTTTCTTAGATTAAGGTCCTGAGGATCTCCAACTTTTGGGTTTTAGAGGTAACGTGTTGCCTTTAACCTCTATTAAGTAACATCCTATTTGGAGTCTAGGGAAATGCTTTCCTTTGCAAAATGTATTGATAGTCTCATAAAGTAGAAGCAATACAAACTGTGAACAGCATGATATGAATTCAAGTCAGTGTTTAGTGGCAAATGAGCTATGAAAAAATCTTTGAACTTTGGAAGTGTGGATGAGGGATTGTGAATCCATACCAATTTATACTCCTTCCCAGACCAGATGAGAATGATGATTCATAGAATTTTCAGCCAGTATTATTTTTAGATTTTACCAATTTAATAAGCGAAAATAGGAATATTTAAACATTTTAACGTTTAACATTCATTTATATTTTTCATTCAGAAACCCTATTATGCCTTTTTTTCTATCACAGTTGAAGCATTTATCTTACTAATTTGTCAGAATTCTTTACATAAATGATAATACTGTATATGTGTTTTAATACTTTCAAAGTTCATTATTTGTATTTAATTTTAATATTTGAAATTTATCTATGTAGCTAAGTATTTAAGTCTCTTATTTTGTAATTTATTCATTTGCTTTTATGTTCGGAAGTTATTTCACCGCTTACAGATCAAGTAGTGACTTTCATTTTTACCTATCCCTTTATAACTACAGATTTTATATTTAACTTCGATTCTATTGAGATTTTATTTGGTATATGTTTAATAAAAGGGAGCAATTTATACTTCGGCTTTCCCTATTACAAGTGGAGCTATTTCAGAGGATCTTTGGAATTCAATTTTGGGCTATATTGGTATGTGTGTGAACCACAGCCTTCATCTGCTTTGATTTATTATCAGTCTGATAGAAAAATAATGTTAAATTAAAAATGTGAAAACAGAGATGTACAATATTTACATATGTAAAATCCTTACAATTCATCATTTACATATTTGTGTATCTTATGAACTCAAATTATACTTTATGTTTTATGTTGATTTGATTCAGCTAAGTATGGGTAATAATAAAAATTCCAATTCTGCTCGAAATGTCAAAAATCATTGCTAATCCTCTCCTTCCAACCTCCACCCTCAAGTTGTTCTTATTTTTGTATTTGTTACTATTGATGTTATTTGACTGAGGTTAGTTTTTGTTGTTGCGGTTTTCAGAATCAAGTGCTACTTGCGCTAATATCCCTGAATCACGTATATAAGTGCAAGCAGCATATTTGGAAGGTGATCCCAGGAAAAACTGTAAGGAAAGTGGTGAAATGAGAGAGAGAATGGAAGGAAGCTGGTGAACGCTGTATTACGGAACATGTTAATACTGTAGGCAATCGAGGCTCAGTTATACCGGGGAAATCTCGCAGAATATAGAACACGTCTCATTTATCACAACCAAGGTCTAACTTTGCTCTTCTCTCCATTACCTACACCACATCCTAATTTGGGTTTATAGTACTATTTTCCAAGACAATTGCAGTAACCATCTTACTGAAAGCTCCTGGTCAAGGGGTCCAGAGTACCTACTTAATATAATTGATGTATATGTCCCAGTTTAATCTTGTAAATGTGCTACTACCTTGTGCAAAAGAACTTTAACAGATTACCATTCTCTATAAATAAATAGAGCCTAAACCTCGGGAATCATTGGCTTCAAAAAATTGCTTTCATCCCTCCTTTCAGGCTATGTCTTACTGCTTCTCATGACATACGTTGTGGGAAAACTGGGCTCCTTTCTGTTTCTCAACTGTGTCCTATATATTTCTACACATGTGCATCACGTCATACTTTTTCTTTCTCTGGAATGCTGTTGTTTCTCTCCTAACTTCATTCTATTGAAATCTCACCTGTCCTACATAGTTCAGCTCAAATATTACCTCTTCCACGAATTTTCTGGCCACTAAGCTAGAATTAGTATAATATGTTCTTTTGAAGTCTCTTATAACACAAGCCACCTTTCTCTTTGAATTGTATTTGTTTCTATGTCCCCTAGATTGTCTTGAGGAAAGGGTGTGTTATCTGATGAATTCTCCACTGAATTAAGTAAGTCACTTGCACATAACAGACACATAAGAGATATATAGTAAATTAATTCAATTATTAAGAATCTTACTAATAAAGTGTTATTTTCAAATATGTGAGGAGATGTCAAATAAATGGACTTGAGTTTTTTCTATTGTTCTCCCAGGGGATAATGAAAACAAATTGACAGAAGTTGCATCGGGCATGGAGGTTAAAAAGGAAGCTTTTCCTGCGTTTTTTAGGCTGTATATCAGCTGAGTATTTGTTACTTTTCTCTTTACTTCTTTATTTTCTTTACTTATTTTGTTCTTTACTTATTTATTCATCTTTTTTAATTAATTAGTCAATTAACAATATTGATTTATGTTAAGAACGATTCTAGTTGCTAGATACACAGCGGTGAACAAAATATGTGATTTTTACATTCATGGAGCTTACAAAGTATTCGAGGAGAAAGCTAAACACACACACACACACACACACACACACACACGTAGTGGTCAGTGCCATGAAGGCAAATGACAGTATAATGCATAATAGACTACGAGAGGGATTGAGAATAAAGAGAGCCAGAAAAATCTCTTTGAGAAAGTAACAATTACCTTGATACCTGAAGGATAGGGGAAATTTCCAAAAAATGAGAATATAGAAAGGATCTGAGATGGGAAAGATTTGGGCAAGTTTAAAAAAAGGCGAGTTGCCTGGCCGGGCATGGTGGCTCACACCTGTAATTCCAGCACTTTGGGAGGCCAAGGCAGGCGTATCACGGGGTCAGGAGTTCGAGACCATCCTGGCTAAAACGATGAAACCCCGTCTCTACTAAAAATACAAAAAAATTAGCCAGGCGTGGTGACGGGTGCCTGTAGTCCCAGCTACTCAGGAGGCTGAGGCAGGAAAATCACTTGAACCCAGGAGGCGGAGTTTGCAGTGACCCGAGATCACGTCACTGCACTCCAGCCTGGGTGACAGAGTGGGACTCCATCTCAAAAAAAAAAAAAAAAGAGAGCTGTCCAATAGAAATAGAGTAGTAAGTAGGATGAGTTTAACATTGGGTAGATCACACATGATCTTGTAGAAAAATGGAAGATTTCATATTTTAGCTCAATTGCAGTGAAAAATCATTGAAGAATATTAAGCTGGACAATGACATAATCATAATCATATGTAAATTTTTTTAATTTCGATTGATCATAGCAAATGGTTTCCTCATAAACCAATAATAGTAGTTAATTCAAATATTATTTTTAAAAAACCTCTTAAAGGCAAAATAACATATTCATATCTATTAAAATATAATTATTTAAATTGTTTATTAAATATTATGAAGAAACAATAGAAGAATTATTTTTGATACATTTTCCTAAATTTTAATGTCTTCTTATTTTACTTCTACTATTATATTACTAAGTTTGTTTCCTAGAATATATTTTGTTTTTCAAAGTGGTTTCTTTTATTTTTAATGTTTAATAGATTTATTGAGGTGTAATTTACATACCATAAAGTTCACCCATTTTAAGTGTACAATTAAATATTTTAAAATAAATTTACAGAGTTGTGGAAATATCATCACAAGGGCTTTACATTTTTAACTTTATAAAATTACTGGTAATGTTCTTCCAATCTTTTTAAATTAATTAATTAATTTGAAATTATTGATGACTTCAATTGACTCTTCTCTGTAAACTATATTTTTAAGTAAGAAAGTGATCAGTTAACTGATGCTGAGGTTTTTGATAAGTTCATGACAAATTCTACCAAAGAGAAGATATTTTTAATTCTAACTGCCTTTAATATAAAAGTATGTACATAATACTATCTAATTATTTTCACATAGTGTCTGTTTGTTTTATTCACATTATATTTTGGCAATATCTAACAACTATTATTTAAGACAACATTTTTCAAATAAGTTAACGATTTTGAATGTTTTGCCATATTAATCCTGTAAAACTGTAGGCTTTCTGTATCTTTTCTGTTTTAGTATACTACATTTTTATATTTCATTTTATTTTTAGGTTAGATTCACAACAAAATTGAGAGGAGGATATGAAGATTTCCCAAATACTCCCTGCCCTCACACATGCATAGCCTCCCCATGATCAACATCTCCTACGGAAGTGCCACATTTGTTACAATTCATGGACCTACATTGACACATTGTTATCATCCAAAGTCCATAGTTTACATTTAAGTTCGCTATTGATGCTGTATAGACTATGTTCAGACAAATGTATAATGACACCTGTTCACCATTATAGTATCATAGAGTAATTTCACTGCCTTAAAAACCCTGAGTTCCCCCTAACCCTTGGCAACTACTGGTTGTTGTACTGTTTCCATAGTTTTAATTTTTCCAGAGTTTCACATAGTTGGAATCATACTGTAAGTATCCTTTTCAGATTGGTTTCTTTCAATTAATGAGATGCATTTAAGCTTCTATTTTCTGTGACTTTATAACTTTTTTATTTTTGCACCAAATAATATTTCATTGTTTGGATATACCACAGTTTATTTACCTGTTCACCTACTGAAGAACATCTTGGTTACTTTGGCAATTATAAATAAAACTGCTATCAATATTTGTGTACAGGTTTCTGTGTGGACAATAATATTTCAACTTTTTTGGGTTGATATCAAGAAACACAAAACGTTGAGTCCCATGATAAGGGTATGTTAAGTTCTGTCATAAATTGCCAAATTTTGTCCAAAGCAGCTGTACAATTTTGCACTCCTCCTAGCAATGAATGAGTGTTCCTGTTGCTCCACTTCTTTGTCACTATTTAGTATTGTCAGTGTTCTGGGTTTTTGCCATTCTATTGGGTGTGTAGTGGTATCTCATTATTCGAATTTGGATTTCCTTGATGACATAAGACATGAAGTATCTTTCCATATACTTATTTTCTATATCACTTCTTTGGTGAGATGTCTGTCAAGGTCTTTGGACATTTTTTAATCACTGTTATTTTTTTTTCTTGTTGCTGAATTTTAAGGTTTTTTTAGTTTAGGTTTTTTTTTTTTTTTTTTCTTAGATGGATCTTGCTCTATCACCCAGGCTGGAGTGCAATGACATGATCTCAGCTTTCTGCAACTTCCAGCCCCCGGGTTCAAGTGATTCTCCTGCCTCAGCCTCCCGAGTAGCTGAGATTTCAGGCATGCCCCACCACGCCTGGTTAATTTTTGTATTTTTAGTAGAGACAGGGTTTCACCACGTTGGCCAGGCTGGTCTCGAACTCCTGACCTCAGGTGATCCTCCCACCTTGGTCTCCCAAAGTGCTGGGATGATAGGCATGAACCAATGTGCCCGGCCATTAAGGGTTTTTTTTTTTTTTTTTTAAGCACATTTTGGATAAAATTCTTCACAAGATAAGTCTTTTGAAAGTATTTTCTCCCAATGTGGCTTCTTTTTTTATTATCTTGAAAGTGCCTTTCACAGAGCAGAAAAGTTAAATCTTAATAAAGTTAAGTTTATTAATTCTTTTTCCTCATTAATTGTACTGTTGGTGTTGTATTGAAAAAGTTATCACTAAACTCAAGGTCATTTGGATTTTCTGTTATGTTATCTTCTTAAAGTTTAATAGTTCTGCATTTTACATTTAGGTCTATAATCCGTTTTGAGTTAACTTTTGTGAAGGCTGTAAAGTCTGTGTCTAGATTCGTTATTACCTCTTGCATATGATTGTCCAGTTGTTCTAGCACCATTTGTTGAAAAGAATCTTTTCTCCATTGTACTGCCTTTGCTCCATTGTCAAAGATGAATTGACTATATTTATATAGGTCTATTTCTGGGCTCTCTATTCTGTTCCATGTATTTATTTGTCTATTCTTTTACCAGAACCACACAGTCTTGATTACTGTACCTGTATAGTAAGTATTGATGTTGGTTAGTGGTAGTTCTCCAACTTTGTTCTTCTCCTTTGATATTTTGTTGGCTATCCTGGGTCTTTCGTCTATTTATATAAACTTTTAAATCAGTTTGTCAATATTCGCAAAACAACCTGCTGGAAGTTTTATTGGGATTGCTTTAAGTTTGTAGATCAAAATGGGAAGAACTGACATTTGGCACTATTGATTCTTCTTATCCATGAACATAGACCATCACTCTACCTATTTAGTTCTTCTTTGATTTCTTTCAACAGAGTTTTGTAGTTTTTCTCATATAGATTTTGTACATATTTTGTTAGATTTATACCTAAGTATTTCATTTTAGGGACTGCTAATGTAAATGGCATTTTATTTTTAGTTTCAAGTCCACTTGCTCATTGCTAGTATATAGAAAAGAAACTGACTTTTGAATACTAACTTTGGATCCTGCAAATTACTATAATTATCTATTAGTTCCAGGATATTTTTATTAATAGAGCTTTTTGTTTGTTGTATGGATAAAAAGTTTCAGGGGACAAGAATACAAGCTGGGAGACTGGTAAGAAGCTATTGCAGTTTACCAAGTGAGAGATATTGGTTGGTTGTTGTGGAGTAGTGGCCTACATTAGAAAGAAAGAAATTAGTTTAGTGGGATATTTTTAAAATTTTCAGTGGACAAGGCTGAGGGATTAGCTATTGAGTATGAGGAAAAATAGATCTCAACAATAATTTTAAGGTTTTTTGTTGTTGTTTGCGCAACTAGGTGTATGTTGAGAGATTTAATGATATGGGAAAGACTAAAAAAGAGTAGATGAGATTAAGGGAAGGGGCCCAAAATAAAGACACCTTCTCATTTCTCTAGTGTTCCAATACTAATTTGTTTGATTGACCAGTAGTTCTGTCTTTGTCTTTCAAGTTTCTTCAACTTGCCTCTTGGATTTAACACTATTGTTCAGAGTCTATCCCTGATCCCTCATTGAATCCTCATTGTGTTTAGATCCATCTTCATACTCTGCTGCTGGATCACAGTTGCTTGATTTGTTTGCTTGGTCATCTTGACCTAATACCTAGAAGTAAATGAGAATATTCTTCTCCATGGAAATGGAGAAAAACACACCACAAATGCAATGGAAAGTAAAACCAAAAGCAACTGTTGTACCCGAGCGAGTTAGAAAAACGCCACACTTTGAGACGAATTAAGAGTCCTTTATTAGCCGGAGACCGAGAGACGGCTAACACTCAAAATTCTCTCGGCCCCTAGAAGAAGGGGCTAGATTTTCTTTTATACTTTGGTTTGGAAAGGGGAGGGGGGGGGGGTCTAGTTAAAACAATTTTACAGAAATAAAGTAGGCAAAAAGTTAAAAGGATGAATGGTTACAGGAAAGTAAACAGCTCCAGGTGCAGGGGCTTTAAGACTATTACAAGGTGATAGATCTGGGGCTTTGGGTGTTATCAATCAGACAAAATCCTGAGAATTGCGGATATTGCTCGCCACAGTATCTTATCAGTTAATTGCATTCTTGGATGTGCCGGGAGTCAGCTTGCACAAGTTAAGTCCTTGAGGAAGGGGCTGCCAGTGAAAGAGCTAAGATAGAGTCAGTCTGGCTCTCTTAGCTAAGGGAGAGTCAATTCAGGTGGAAACAAGGCTAGGTGATTAAAGGAAAAGGGAGAGTCTAAAAACAGGGTTAGTAAAAACAAGGTTGGGCATTACACAACTTCTAAACTCTTGTGCAGTTGAACAATATTGATGTTTTCAACTTTGAGCCCTTGATAAATCTTGCATATTTTCTTTGTCCTCAATAATGTCTTCTTCACAGATCCTGCCTGGAGTTTATGGGGTGTGTTGTCTGTACGTGCGGCTTTTCTGAAGCTAAGGTTTTTCAAAGCGTGAAGTAGCAGTATCTTATTAGTTTTCTAATACATTATATGCAAATAAAATCAAAGAGCTCTGGCCGAAGTGGGAGCAGGGTTTCCAAAAAGCCTCGGAGACTCTAAAGAACATCTAAGGATCCCATATGCAGTTTAACTACAATTTTCGTTAAATCAGCAAGGAAGAGTTTTAAATCTCAATCTTGACATGGTCATTCTTAAAAAAAAAAAAAGAGCTCTATCTACAAAAACATGATGTTTTTCTAGTTTGGCCACCAATCACTATAACATTGTATGTTAATCACTTTCTAATCTAGGCTTCAGCGTCTTCACCTGAATCAGGAATCTGGACTAGAGGAACTTAAAAGATTCTCTCAGCCTGGAGCATCCAATGAGCTTAAGCATCCAAGATTATCTCTGTATAATTACCTTGCTCATCATGAGCTCTTCAACTTTCTTTTGGAATAGTAGGTCACTGTGTGGTTGTAGGGAAAAAGGAAGGTAGTAGGAAATTTGGACAAGTATGATAGTAGGAGACCGTGTGATTTGCCTAACCACTATCGGAAAGCTAGTCACCGAGCCTCATTTGCTGGTTTAGTCCTAGATTCATTGTGAGATTTGAGATAAAGCATATCCTGAGGTCATAATCTGTTTCATTATCAGGAAAATCTGAGTTTTAATCTCTAATCATGGAAAAAAAAACAGAGATTTTGAATAAATACATAATCTGGCCACATCGTTCTATTCTTAAAATGTCACATCAGAGGTCCTCTTACAAGGAATGTCACTGAAAAAAAAGTGAATAAATAAAAATTTTATCTCTGAATTTTAATGTCCTTATCAGAAAGCCTTAGTCAATTACAGCAAAATCTTCCAAGAGAAGTGTCATAAGTTTTGCCAATGAACATGAGGTAGCAAGTGTAATACAAGGGTAAACTCTGATTTTTAACTGTTCTTTTCTGTTATCTTGCAATAATAGAGAAGCAGATCCCTGGAGAATTTCAAATTTTGTGTAACAATCTGAGGTCTGGCAGTCTTTCGGATGCAGAGTTCAGTAATTGTTTTCTAGTGAATATATCAGGAATGAAGTAAGGAAAAAATAGAGAAAAAAAGATATTTAATAGCAACTCTTTCATATATCCCAACATTTGGGATTCATATTATTAAGTTTATTTCTCAAAGTGTGGGAAAACTCTGGAGTACAGAGAATGTCTCTAGAAAGATAAATGGATTGCTTTAATAAAATTGTTTTCCTACTAGCTAAAGTTTTCAATAATGATGGAAATGTGAGGAGTACATTATTTTGAAGTGTAGAGTCCTAGGGTATAGGTAAGCAGACTGTCATTGGTTTACTAAAGGCAGTCCCAGGGGACAAGCAAGATTTTGAATTTCTCCGGCTTTGCAACACAACCCAAAGCCTTTATATAGGAAATGCCCAGAAGACCAGACCAGGTGGTGAGACAACAGCTGTATCACTATCATTTTACACATGTGAAAGGGCTTTGAAAATGATCAAGGGCTACAAAAATTAAAGTAATATTATATTTTAAAAATCTGTGATTATTATTATATATGAAATGATTATTCATTAATCAAAAGAAAGGTCTCTGAACATTTAGAAGACTGGCTGCAATTACTATTATTTTTAATAAGGGTAATTCTTTATCCTTTGAAGTTTACTCGAATTCAGGAAACATCTAAATGTCACCTGGAGTTGATTTTGGAAAATGAATTTAAAAAGACTCTTCTTTGGTAAAAAAGAAAAACAAAATGGAAAATGAATTTAAAAAGACTCTTCTTTGGTAAAAAAGAAAAACAATCAGTTTTGGTTATAAAATAACATAAGAAATTTATCCACAAGTCCTTCCCAAAGCATTAATATCATCAATGAGATCAGCGTATGTAACACCAAGGTGTCTACTTTGAAGGAAATTAATTATAATTTATTTGATATTTATTTTAACAAATCAACCTATCATTTGGTTTTATGTGATAGAACCTGAGGGCTGGCAGTCTTCCAGGAGTAGAATGTCAAGTTAGTGACTCATGTTTTCTCATGGGTATATTAGGAATGAAGTGGGAACAAAAATGGATATTTTGTTTATACGACTTGCATCATTGAAAGTAAGGAGTCATCTAAAGCTAGTCCTAGTCCTCTGAACCCGAAAAGGTTTTAAGCATACATAGGTATATTTTTATAGTACCTCAAAAGTAGTGATTGAAAGTTTGAAGCTGGTTTAGAGTTAAATAAGTTTATTTTAAAATATAAAGTGTCTCCCTCCTTCAGAAGAAAACTGGCTCAGTTAGTTTACTACTTACATTCCGAATTTCTCCAAGGAACAGAGTGACAAGGGGTTCAATCCAACAGGAGAGAGGAGTTAAGATATTGGTTTAACCAATCATTTGTTATTATTTTAGGTGAGCTTCATCATTGCACCTGGGTCTTAGCTTCTCTATTTATCATGTGAAGTGGTAGAATAGAGTAGCTGCAATTCCAGTCATTATTTTCCCTGAGTCCTGGATTATATTCATATTTCTTCTTTCCTATGGATAAAGGCCCAAAGACAGAAGGCGAACACGCATGCTGGACAGACTGAAGTAAGGAGGTTCCCCAGGGAGCTGGGCATATGGATCAACTCTGTATTGCCTAGAATTGTTACTATGCTACGGGCTGGCTCAAAACAATAACAGTAGTCTCTTGCTCTACTGGGTGAGAGCAGCCGAGATTTCTAGGCAAAACCAACAAGCTCTGAGTAAACTAAGACTTTTAATGACCCCAGAGGGAGCTTCGAAATTTGCTTGGGAACCAAAGTTAAACTTTATCCCAGAGACAGATGTAGGAAGAGGGGGAGCAATGCTTTGGGGATCTCTAGGAATGTGACAAAAGTATGTATTTTAAATGAAAGAATTAAAGAATATGGAGATCTAGGAGACATCTCAGAGATCTAGTTTCATATTTTCCATTACTGATGGGAGTAAAAGAAGCCCAGAAAGGGACTTGCCTAAGATACCAGACCTAGTTAACGGAAGAAACAGACCGGATCCAAGATGTCCTAATTTCCTATCCAGGGTAATTTTATGTGTACATCTCTTTTGAAATATAAATTTATTTTGTTCACTCAACAAAATGTTATTTGCTAGAACATAGACACAGTGTTGACATCAAATAGATCTCTTTTTTCCAAGAGGTTAAGAGAATGATGATCACTAGGTTATCCCTTCAAATACATTTCCATATGGGCAATCTGCATATGGTCAGGTACTGCTACCGAGAGGTAATTTGGAAATAAACACAGCAGGACTGGACTGGTGTAGGGACAGCCTGGTTGAAGAAACCATAGACAGGCTGGTGAGGTAATCAGGAAGCTGGAATCTATTTTCAGGGTAGCCAAGATGAGTAGTGAAGTCAGACAGAATATAAAATATCCAGGTATGATGAGTGAAGATTTCTCCAGAAGTCACATTGGCAAGTTTTATGAGTTCTGCCAATATTTTCCTCTGAATGCATTCTGTTTTTTTTTTTTTGAGACGGTGTCTTGCTCTGTCACCCAGGCTGGAGTGCAGTGACATGACCTCGGCTCACTGCAACTTCCGCCTCCCAGGTTCAAGTGATTCTCCTGCCTCAGCCTCCTGAATAGCTGGGACTACAGGCACGCGCCATCATGCCTGGCTAATTTTTGCATTTTTAGTAGAGACGGGGTTTCAACATATTGGCCAGGCTGGTCTTAAACTCCTGACCTCGTGATCCACCTGCCTGGACTCCAAAAGTGCTGGGATTACAGGTGTGAGCCACTGCACCCAGCCTGAATGTATTTTTAAAAATTACTATGAGGAACAAAATAATCAATTTAGTGACATATCTATTTGGTATTTTTAGCTTTGATAATTTTATTTTGATCACTAAAACATCAAGCAGTTTTAAATTTCTACAGAGTGAATTCAAGACATTTTTCTTTATTAAGAAAAAAGCAAATCTGTTGTCTTTTGTTTGTTTGTTTGTGTTTTTGAGATGAAGTTTTGCTCTTGTTGCCCAGGCTGGTACCACAACCTCCACCTCCCAGGTTCAAGCAATTCTCCTGCCTCAGCCTCCCGAGTAGCTGGGATTACAGGCATGCGCCACCACGCCTGGCTAATTTTTTTTGTATTTTTAGTAGAGACGGGGTTTCTCCATGTTGGTCAGGCTGGTCTCGAACTCCTGACCTCAGGTGATCCGCCCACCTCGGCCTCCCAAAGTGCTGGGATTACAGGCATGAGCCACCGCGCTCGGTCGCAAATCTGTTCTTTTTCCTCTGAACCTTTTTTTGACCATGTATATATGGGAGAAAAAACATATATGTATATATTTATAAAGTTGACTCTTTAATTACCTTTTAATCTATACTTGCTAGTAAATCATATGAGTTGTTAATCTTAGTGACTAGTCATAAAATGTGAGCTACTGATGCTTTATATAAAGTAAAAACATTACATATTACATCATCTTATTACCTTCAAAGCAATTACCTTAGATTTGCCACAGACGAGGTTGCTAATCAATGAGATGCTGAGAGTTCTGAGGCCAGAGGTAAGGAAGGATTGTGCATTTCCTTGAGACTTGGAGAGGCCTTGTCCTCCATCTGCCTGGGGTGGGCTGCTAGTACCCATCAGGCACTAAAGAAGAGAACAGAAGAGGGGGCTCAGCAGTCCTGGGGGAAGCACATGTAGATGCTATTCAGAGAAGCAGGGATGCAAGATTGGGTGGGAAAACTTGGTGCCAGCATGCAGGATACCACAGGTTACATGACACATAATGTAGATGTGGGGAAATGGTGATAAGGGTGGGCAAAGCAGCCTAGAATCATTAGAGTGGTGAATACCCAGCAGTAGAATTCAGAGGGTTTTAGTGGCTGAGGCTTTATTGTCCTAGTATTTGGCTCTTTTAGTTTCCCTGTGATCCTACCAGATGATGAGTTTGGAGGCTACCAGAAGTCTGAAGAAATTGACTAGAACAAAGCCTCCTGTTTGCAGGCGCTGAAAGGAATTCCTGTCTGGAGGTCCTCACAAGAGAAGGAAGACATCTCCAGTAAAGTGAGCTCTGGATTCAGATTCAACTCTCTACTGCGTAACTTATTTTTTTTTCTGTGGACTTAAAATATTTTTTGAAATCCACAAAAAAATCAAAAATTAGGCAGTAAAGACAAATATCTTTACAAATGTCTTCATTCGTAAAGTTTGTATAATATTGTATCCCTTAATTTCTCCCTGTCTCTAAACCCCAGGGCTCAAATAAAATCACAAAAAATGTTTCCAGTTTAGAATCCTCAATTAGTATGAGTTGAACCTGAACAAAGATGAAAGTTTAATGCTAGGAGGGAACTTAATGTAAATTTTCTATCAGTCAACTAATATCTTTGTATTCCTTCCTGCACTTTTTATATTTGGCTTTCCATCTAGATCCCCAACAAAATGTAAAAACTGCAGCAGCCTACGTTTTTCTGAAAATGGGAACAAGACATGATTCACAGTTGAAGTGTGCGTCTCCATCCTTTTCCCATGAAGCCGAGGCCAGAGAGATAAGCACATCAATAGCTCTGTTGTAGCCAGAACACGCCTCAGTGCACTGTGTCAGCTCAGGGGCCCTGTCAGAAGCAGGGCAGGCCAGATCCAGAAGGAAGGTCTTAGCAACTGGTCAGAACATTTTAGTGGACCAGACTTAGGGGTATGTAGGCAGGAAGCAACAGGATGAAATGCAGATGTCCAACAGCAAAGCAGTCAGTATTCGGGTGGCTTTAAAGGGAGACAGGAAGATGCCATACCAGAGAGATGAAGCTCTTACCCAAGGAATTTGATAGCAAGAGCTAGGTGCTGGTCCAGGCAGGTTAGTGGCATTACTGATATCTAACAGCTATGAAAGGGACTGAGGTTTAGGAACAATTTCAGTTAGAGCCAGAAGGAGTAAGGCAAGGGACCCATTTCAGAGGAAATAGGGCGATAATTATTGAGATTAAGTAGAATGTTGAAGGAAGCCCTCATTTTTCTTAAATATCTCAATGAGGAAATTTCTACAGTAATACTTCATACTTGTCTAGCGTGGCCTGGGAGTAGGCAGGTAAGTTTGATTCGAGGGTGTGGTTGGCTGAAGAAATAAAAAGACCATTTACTAAAGATTAAAACCCATGTTCTTCAAAACTGCTTATTCATCAATAAAGGTAATATTTGGGTAATTATCTCAAGTGATTCCAAGTTTGAAGTTGGGAAAAGATAAGTCATTAATGATCAACCCTAATATACCTAAACAGGAAAATACAAGGGTTCAGTTTCTAAACCAGTGTTCCAAGTTAGAGTAGGCCACTAGGAGAACAGTGGTGTCTACTTTGCCATGGGACAAAGCCTCCTGGAACTACAGAATGACCAGAGCCAGACTCAGTTCCTAGAGCTTGCAACAGGGATGCTTCTGAAATGTGATATCAGGGAGCCCTGTGAGGAAGAGTGCAGGGATGGAAATGCGAAGAGGGTCTTGGGACAGGGAGGGCATAAGGGTTATCTCAGGATGACAGATCATCCCATGCATACAGAATATTCTTCTCTTCCAGAATTTCTGATGCATAAGGCTTTTCTTTGCACCCAAGAACAGTGTTCTGGCATCCCTTGTGTAGAAATGAATTAAGACCTATTTACTTCTCTTGTCTTGAGTGTTCCTATACACATTATATTGTCTAACAAGCTGAGTTCAAAGTTGTATTCAGCTTCTGTCCAATACATATGGCTTTACACACACACACACACACACACAAACACACTTTGTCTATATATATTTTGCAAAATAATTTTATGAGTCTGGGACTCTAGCTGAATGATGCTTATAAAACAAATTTGGTGATTAAAGCAGAAATGTGGTCTGTATAAGTTGAACCAAGGCAGAATTTTGACAGAAGCTATGAAGGTATTTTAGGCCTAGAAGGAAGCACTGAGAAGCAGTGAGAAAAGCACTAAATAAGCTTTAGTCCTGGCTCTGTCAGTTTCAAACTATTGCATTAGGCAAGTCATTTCTATTTTATAAGCCTCAATTATTTCAACGGTAACATTACAGTACAAATGTCTTACTCAAAGGGACCCTTGAGGGTTATATAACCTAATGTTTGTGAAAATAATTGGTAAAATGCTAAACACATAGGATATACCCAATAATCTGGATTTCAATCTGAATTGTGTTTTTAGCCTCAATTATTTGGGGAATACTTAGCACCGTTATTATTTATTTATTTACTTATTTATTTATTTTGAGATGGAGTTTCACTCTTTTCACCCAGGCTGGAGTGCAGTGGCATGATCTCAGCTCACTGCAACCTCTGCCTCCCAGGTTCAAATGATTCTTCTGCCTCAGCGTCCCGAGTAACTGCAATTACAGGCGGGGGCCACCACGCCTGGCTAAATTTTGCATTTTTGGTAGAGACGGGGTTTCATCATGTTGGCCAGGCTGGTCTCGAACTCCAGTCCACCCGCCTTGGCCTCCCAAAGTGCTGGGATTACAGGTGTGAGCCACTGCGCCCAGCCAGCATTATTTTTTCACTTCTTTGTAGTTGTTGTTCAACTAAATGTGAGGCTTCCAAGGAATGAAGTTAGAATGTCTCCACAACATGAGTGTGAGGACAGAGTGTTTGCATGTTTTGTTTGATTTGGAATTTTAAAGCTCAACTGAGAATTAAGGTAAGCACAAGGATGGAGCTATTAAAGAAATTGGAAAGGAACAGACAGTCCTGGAATGTGGCAGCTCCTGTTTGATTTTAAATGTAAGTTAAATATTAATTTTTCTAAAAAAAAAATCTCTTTCTCCAGGGAGGGCTTTCTCTCTCACTCTCTTACGTTGACAGATTGTTGGTGGCTTGCCTTTCACACTAACTTATTTGGAGGAAAAAAAGTCTTCAGATGATTTTATTTGCGTAAGAAAAAATTGTCTCCAAAACAACTCCCTTGTCACCAGCATCAACAGCAGCTGAACAACGAGTTGGGTTGTCGCACAGTGAGAATTATTCCTTTCATTTCAAAGGAATCAAAGATGTTTGGGGCAAGCAAGAGCCCTGGTTACACGTGATCATAATAAACTAGTATCAGATTCGCTTTTGGAAAGTGTTAAGTCTACTGCTGAAGTCCGAGTACACTTTTATTGTTCCAAAAATATTTACTAGAATGGAGAAAAGTTGGTTTTTAAAAACTAAGCTGATTTGGAGAAAATAAGAAGCACTTAAAAATCTCTTCTAATTCCTACTTGCTGATGGTTCCCTAAAGCAGGAAGGTGCAATTATGCTGTTGACTTGTAAACAGAAGTCAAAAGGAAATTCAAGCTCTGTTAAGACTCAATCCAAATATAATAAAAAGGGCTCTGTCACCCAGAATCTCTTTTAATGTTTTTGGATGGATTCTCTTGTGCTCTGGCTATTCTTTGATTTTGTAAAGAACAGGAAGAAAAGCAAAATTCCAGTCTCCCAGTTCATACCTATCTTAGTAGAAATGTCAACATTTTATGTTCCAATGTCGTCTTTTCTCAAATATTTTTCTTTCTTACTGTCATGTGCTTTTTTCTTTTGCTTTTTAAAAAAGAATTTACAAAACTACTATCACCCACTGCCCCATGACATCTAGCATATATGTTTTCTATTTTGCTTTATCAAATTAAGCATTGTACTCCTGCTACCGCCTACTTGTGGGTCTCAGTATCCTCATTTTTAAATTAAGGGAATTAGATGAGCCTTGCAGTGCTCAAACTATGCTATATCCCTCAGGCTTGGCACCACTGACACATCAGTCTGAATAATTATTTCTTGTAGGTAGCTGTCTTGTGTATTGCAGGATGGTCAACACCATCCCTGGTTCTACCCACTAGACACCAACAGTATGAATGCTCCCACCTACCACGCCCCAGATCCGACAACCAAAAATACCTCCAGATAGTGTGAAATGTCCTCTGGGGAGTACAATCACTCTCAATTGAGAACCGCTGCTCTAACTGAAGCTGTGATTCTTAACCTTTGGTTAGTATCTGCATCTCCTGAGAAACTAGTAAAAATATAAAGGCCCAGACTAGATTCTAGTTCAGAAATCCAGGGTCTCTGTGATCTTACTAGCTTTTTAACAACACAACGAAGTTTTAGAACCATTGTTCATAAGAAATCAGATAATAAAGTATGGCCAGCACATCATCAAGGAACAAGTTAGAAATGCAAATTTGAAAGCTCCACCCCAGGTTTCGTGAATCCGGAACTCTGAGATGGAAGTCAGTTAATTATGTAAGGAAAAAGTACATTCTTGGCACACTCTGCGAGAAGTTCAGGAGTATAAGAGACTCATGGATGACTGTCTGTTCCAACACTGAGTAAGTACCACTGGGATAGCATGACCTGGAATCAGCTTCTTGGCACTGCATGGCTCTTATTACCATAAGGTCATGAACTTTTTGTCCTGACCCAGCCTTAAAAAGCAGATCAGATTGGCTTTCCTGGGAGGGAATATCTGGGGGATTACACAAAACCCTACCTATTTCCCAAACCCTACCTACTCATGAATTCTACACAGCACCTGGAACCCCAACTCATAGACTTATTCTTTGGGCTGTGGCATTAGCTGTAGACCTGTGGTTCTCAACCTTGGCTTCGTATTATAATCACCTGGGAAACTTCTAAAAATCCCATCGCTCCGGTCCTATCCCAGACCAATAAATCAGAATCTTTCAGAGCAGAAGCCAGACACTTCTTAGGTGATTCTAATGTTCAAGCAAATTTGAGTTGTCAATGAATAGTTTCTCTCAAGTCAGGCAGAGATTGTACGTAAGGTAGTAATACAAGGCGTATTACTTACTTACTACTTGTAGTAAGATATAAGAAATAAGGTAGTAGGACATGCAAGAGGCTTGAAAGAACCTGGCCAATTTGGGAATCAGTAGGATGTGGTTGCATTCTATAGGCTATTGACTGTGTGCTAATGCCAATTCTTTCCCTAAGTCTTTTTAGATCCTTCTAGCCAGAAGCTATCTTTGTAACCTCTGTGTTCCCAGAGCTCTTTCTTTTTTCTTTTTCTTTTTTTTTTTTTCTTTTTGTTTTTTGAGACAGAGTCTCACTCTGTGGCTCAGGCTGGAATACAATGGCGCGATCTCGGCTGACTGCAACCTCTGCCTCCCGGGTTCAAGTGATTCTCCTGCCTCAGCCTCCTGAGTAGCTGGGATTAAATGTGCTCGCTAGCACGCCCAGTTGATTTTTGTATTTTCAGTACAGACAGGATTTCACCATGTTGGCCAGGCTGGTCTCCAACTCCTGAGCTCAGGTTATCCACCTGCCTCGGCCTCCCAAAGTGCTGGGATTACAAGTGTGAGCCACCGCGCCCGGCCAACACTTTCAATCTAATCTAACACGTACCACATTCTACCTTGTATTATAGCTCTATACATCATATATATCAAATTTGTTTCCTATACAGTACTGTGAGCTTCCCAAAGATAAGAATCCTGACTTACTCATCTTCTCTTTCACCTAGAATATTTACTTTAAGAGTAGGCATCAAAAATTGTTAATTTAATTGAAATATATTAAATGATGTAGAAATGTCACCAAATGTACAAATAGAATGTAGCAAGGTATCCTGGCACTTTGCCCTCAGTCCCACAGCAGGAGTTCCTATCCTGATGTGCTTCAAAACCTTCCACAAGTGGACTGATAACCCTGGACTAGACTCCAAAATCTTTATCTGAAAACAGAGACAATCTCTAGAGAAAAAGTCTGGGCAGATGACTGATGTGCTAATTCTGGAACACTGACCATCCAAGGCATTCAATATACATTCAGCTCCAAACTGGAGCTTTTTCATCAGTGATATGAGCCGAATTAGTAACGTTTGGTGGGAAAAAAAAAAGAGCATGATTCATCAGTGTCTCTTGGAATTACACAGCCAGGGCTGTTCATGGCCTGAGTGGTCAAACCTAACAAAATGAATGAAGGAATCAGCATGAATCTCTGGCAAGCCCCTCAGCGTAGTGGTGATTCCACATAAAAGCCTTCTTCGGAAAAATCATAGCAACTAGATACATGCGTGAGTCTTTTTCCCATTGCCTGTCCCTCTGCTCACCATTGCAGGGGCTGAAAGACTGATGAGATTCTCACAGGCACTAGAAGACCACAGAAATGCCTCCAGGAGGCAGGCTGGGATCCAGGGTCCAACCAATATTCTTGTGAGAGTGTGAAGCCAAGGAACACGAAAGAAGGGAACACCTTGGCTAAGAATGTATTCGTGACAGAGGAGAAGGGGAGGAACAGGAAGCCTCCAGCTAGTCGTTTGGAATCTGGCAACCATTTCTGTCAGCTTTCCCATTCCTAGATTGATGCAGATTGCTTAATTCCTTGAGGTAAGGGATATACTAAATTGCCTCTTTGTTCAACTCTTAGAATAAGAATTTCCCTCTCCCCTCCCGTCCCGTCCCCTCCTCTCCTTTCTTTTTCTTTGTTTTTTTTTTTTTTTTTTTTTTTTTTTTTTTTTTTTGAGACGGAGTCTCACTCTGTCACCCAGGCTGCATGATCTCAGCTCACTGCAACCTTCACCTCCCAGGTTCAAGCAATTATCCTGCCTCAGCCTCCTGAGTAGCTGGGTCTGCAGGCACGCGCCACCACGCCCAGCTCATTTTTGTATTTTTAGTAGAGACGGGGTTTTGCCATGGTGGCCAGGCTGGTCTCGAACTCCTGACCTCAGGTGATCCACCCGCCTTGGCCTCCCAAAGTGCTGGGATTACAGGGGTGAGCCAGTGCACCTGGCCCACAGCAAGAATTTATTTCTGAATAGCATTTTACGTGTTAGGCGTCTGGCTGTTTAAGAGATGAGGAAACTGAGGCCCTCAGTTGCCAAGGTCATACAGCTGGTAAACGGACGGAGCCAGAATGCGAGTACAGCTCCTCCTGCCTCCAAAGGTTCTCTGGGCCCTGTAAAACCACGGGCTGCACAGGAAAGGCAGGCTATATATTGTTCTTCCCCTGGCCCAGCGCCCTGATCCAATGCCCGGACACACATCCACACCAAGTTGGACGAAAAGGTAAGGGAGAGACCTTCCCCAAGAGAAGGAGCGGTAAGCTTTGATTCTAAAGGCCCTGGGTTGGGTCCGTCCTTTGCCACTTCTCAGCTCTATGCATTTAGGCAAATCACTTATCTTCTTAAACCTCCGCATCTGGGCCTACAGGGCCTCTATGGGTTTTCTATTTATTTATTTATTTATTCTTTTTTTTTTTTAACTTTAAGTTCCGGGATACATGTGCAGAACGCGCAGATTTGTGGCGTAGGTACACATGGCATCTACGGTTTGATTCAGTCTGAAATGGCGCTCCAGGCTTCATGAGAAGGTGAAGCACTCTGCAAACTGCGAGGCCATACAGAGATTCCAGAATATGATTAAGGCCCTAACCTTGCTAAGCTGGATTTTCTTTATTTCCCAAAAAGAAGACTAATACTATCCACTTGTACAACCAGAAGGGAGCTCACGTGTAAAGCGCCTCGTCCCCGGCGGCCTCAAGCGGCGCTAGCTCTCTGGCTGGCGCTGGAGTGTGCCGCCCCTGGCAGCCGCGCCGCTGCAGCGGGGAGCCTGGGAGAGCGGCTCTCGGAGTCTCAGGCAGCAGGAGGAGCGTGTGAGCTGTGGGCGTCCCTTTAAGAGCGGCTGGCCAGGCACGGCCTCCGCCTCTCAGTACGCGGAGCGCCGGCGGTCACCTGGGGCTCGCGGAGCGGCCAGATCGCGGCGGAGTCGGCGCGCTTCCCCGAGGGAAGGTGGGAGAGGGGACCCGGACGCGAGGTGCCCCGAAGCCCTCTCGAGCGTAACCGTCCCGCGCCTCTCTGAGGCGGAGGATGCGGGAGCGCATCTGGGCGCCGCTGCTGCTGCTGCTGCTGCCGCTGCTGCTACTGCTACTGCCGCCGCCACTGTGGGGCGGCCCCCCGGACAGCCCACGCCGGGAGCTGGAGCTGGAGCTGGAGCCCGGGCCTCTGCAGCCCTTCGACCTGCTCTACGCCAGCGGCGCGGCCGCCTACTACAGCGGAGACTACGAGCGAGCGGTGCGCGACTTGGAAGCGGCGCTGCGCAGCCACCGGCGCCTGCGGGAAATCCGCACGCGCTGCGCCCGCCACTGCGCGGCGCGCCACCCGCTCCCGCCCCCGCCCCCCGGCGAGGGCCCCGGCGCTGAGCTGCCCCTTTTCCGCTCCTTGTTGGGGCGGGCGCGCTGTTATCGCAGCTGTGAGACCCAGCGCCTCGGGGGCCCCGCATCCCGCCACCGCGTCAGCGAGGATGTGCGCAGCGACTTCCAGCGCAGAGTGCCCTACAACTACCTGCAGCGGGCCTACATCAAGGTACCCACAGAGCGCTCCTCCACTGCAAAGCCCCTGCGGCTCTCACAGGCTCTCTTGAGCCCTCCCTGCTGCCCCCCGTCATCTCTGTTCAGTCTTTCAAATTGGGCCTCCTTAAATATGTGTCTCAGTTTGTGAATCCAGATATCTGGTGGCCCTATCTCTGTATGCAACAATTGATTAACTTGGACAAGTCTTTCTCTCTCTTTCTCAGAGCCAGCTTCTCTTTCAAAAAGAGGACTGTCCCGATAAGGTGATGTTTAAAGTACCCATTCAGCACTAATTCATGAGGCATTGACAAAGCTGAATCTAGTACAATTTCTCTTCTCCCTTCTCACTTCCCATTTCTCTTCTCCCTTCTCACTTCCCATTTCTTTTCTGTCTCTCTCTTATCCTTCCTATACTGTAGTCTGCACCTTTTCTCTGAAGTTTAAAAGAATCTTCAAAATAGTGAAGTTGAAAGACCTGTTCCAAAACAAATTTCTCTCTCTTCTCCCCTTCACCTACAAAAAAGTAAAGATCAAAGGTTAAAGAGAAGGTGTGCTTGGAGGAGGCGAAGCTGTTTGAGGCAGTCTCCGTCAAAGTGTCCACCCTAAGTGTTGACTTTTTCTCCTTTGATAGAGGGCTTACGTTTTCTGGTGGTATGCATTGGACTGGATTACTAGGCATCAGTCCTCTCTTTCTAGTTTTATTTTTGTATGCCTAACTTGCCTAAAGTTAGCGTCAGGAGGTATAGTGTGCATATTGACATATTGTTCACATCCATAACTTTGAAGATCTCTCTGGATGCTTCAGCAGAGGGAATTTGAATGAGTTCTTCAACCTCCACTGCCACTCACCCAATTTTCCTTCAAATTGACACTCTTAACCCTTCTTTCTTGTTTTCTGTGTTAATATATCAATGTATCTTCTACAGCTACTGGAAAAGTGGAAGCTTTGGGGTTGGTTGTTCATGCTAGCCAATGGACCAGGCTGCTCTGCTCTGCTCTGCTCTGCTTTGCTTTCTTTTCTCTTCTCCTCTCTCTTCTCTTCTCTTCCTTTTCTTTTCTTTTTTTGACGGAGTTTTGCTCTTGTCACCCAGGCTGGAGTGCAGTGGTGCAATCTTGGCTCACTGCAACCTCCGCCTCCCGGGCTCAAACGATTCTCCTGCCTCAGCCTCCTGAGTAGCTGGGATTACAGGTGTGCACCACCATGCCAGGCTAATTTTTGTGTATGTTTGTATATTTTTAGTAGAGAAGGGGTTTCACCATGTTGGCCAGGCTGGTCTCGAACTCCTGACCTCAGGTGACCCGTCCGTCTCGGCCTCCAAAAGTGCTGGGTTTATAGGGGTGAGCACGGCTGGACCAGGCAGTATTTCTAAGGAGATGAAAGTACATACCATGTTCAAATATCCAAATGCCTTTTGCAGCTCATCCCACAAGATCTCTGCCCTCATCTGTGGTAGGGTTCTCTCAGATTGGCAACTGTTGGTGGAGTGCACGAAATTTCAACTAAGTATAAATCTTAACTTCCTGTGTATTGTGGCTAAGGTGTTGGAGTTCACTGGACTAGTATCTTGGGCAAGAAATGAGGAGAAAGTCTGAATCCTTTCCAGGACTTGTCTTCTGCTCGCTTGTGCCTCCTGATTGCTAAGGCATGTATGAAGTATAACTCTAATTTCTTCTAAGTGATTTACACAATTTCTGGTGGTCTTACAGAAATCAGTCAACACCAGGCAGAGAGGGGACCTTGAGTGTCTGACAGTGAAGTTATCATAAGCTAGTTCCCAGGGCAGAACATGGGTGGTCCCTGTAGCTTGGTCCTCCCAGGAGTCTCGGATGTGAGGTTAGCAGTCCTGCTGTTAATTCTGTCACAAATTTTGGACATATTTTCCTTTCTCATATCTGGAGAAAGAATACATAGTCAAGGTCAGTCCTATAAAAACAAATAACCATGAGGTAACTCTCAATATGTGGGTTTCCCTGGTTCTGGAATTCTGCTTGCTTCACTGTTAATGTTAGCATTTGTCAGTCATTTCCCCTCCGGTTCCCTGGTTGGAGGTCAAAGAAGGTGAAGCCATAGGTTTAACATACCTCAAATTTTTGTGGTGAATTGATTACAGGAACAAGTCACACTCTGTAAGTGAATTACTGGGTGTTGTCTGATGAATTAATGAAGTTTAAGAAGTTCTTTCAAAGATACGTGGCTTCGTGTGTTCATTTCAGTTCTACCAGCAATATTTCTGAGAGCAGAACAAGTCTTGCGTCTTCTCCCTACTTCTCTTCTCTGGCAGTTTCTTGGATCTACATAATTGATAATCTCTTAAGAAGAAAATATTTTATCCTTTTGGAAATTCATTTTTGAAAGTTGGAGTTTGTGAACCTCTAAAACTGCATCATGGTTTTTCTCTCCCCTGCACCCCTCTCCCCCAGCCCCCAAGAACGCCCCAATTTTAGCCTTTGCTTGGCTTCCTCGGAATTTCACTTATGAATACGCACACACACCATCTTTTGAGACTGAAAAAAAAAAAACCTCTCAAATAATAAAAGAACATCCTGGAGCTCTGACAGGTCTGGATTCTAGGGCATTGATTCCCTGATGTTAGGATGAGGAACTCCCTGCATGTGACTGGATATGGTCATGGTGCCCTGTATTGTTTAATTGCTTTTGACATCAGTGATCCAGTTTGCACTTAAAAGGATAATCCTGGACTAGATCAAATTCAGTGAGGGAGGACTGGAATGCTTCATAAAGCTAAGAAAGTACAATTATTCTCGGCTAAGAGATTTTCCAACTATAGAAGCTCTCAGGAGATGTTACTGCCCCCCCAAATCCTGCTGAGTGGGCCTCCGATGAAAGCAGATTATTTATGCTGGTGTGTTGGAGGGGAAGAAGGATGAAAAATCATGAAATCTGAGACCCAATGAGTTCAATTTCTTGGTTCACAGATGAGGAAAGGGATGTTTCTAAATGTTTAATAGAAAGGTAAAGAGGTTTGCTCAGTGTCACATATTTAGTGGCATACCAAATGATCTGTTGAAATGAGCACAGGGCTGGGAGTCAGGAGTCTGGATTCTTCCAATAACTGATTCCGATAGCTTTCCTGTGCCCACTGGCCTGTAGGTTCACATCAGGTCCCAGAGAATGCTGCATACCCCAGGGCTATCCTTATGCCAGATTTGGACAGCTCCAGGGATGAGTATGTCCTTGTCTTGCAGGGTAACAGATACTCACTACATCTTTCATAAGCCTTGCTCTGTTGAATTTTTTCAAGGCCTGGCATGTTGGGAATTTGCCTAGACAGCTATGAGGCAGTAGTTTCACGTGGCTCCTAGCCATACTTTTTGTTTAAAGGCAGCGTGAGACTCTTCAAACTTTTGATTTTTATCATTTAAGATTGTTAGAGATAACCCATGATTCATAGCCTAAGACGTAATATATAGCTTTTATCATTGCATTCTCTGCTCAGAAACCTTCAGTGGCCTTTTTCTTGCTACCATATAAAGCTCAAATAGGTTACCATAGCATCCACAGCCTGGCTCCCTCTCAACCTTCCCAGCCCTATCTTCCCCAACTCTGCCGCCCTCCAGCCAAAGGTAACAATGAGTGCTTTGTCTTATGCCTGACACTTCTGCATCTCTTGGCCTTGTTTAGTCTTTCTTGGGAGGTGTAGAGGCTTTCGAATGGATAGATATGGGATTAATTTTTAGTTTTCCCAGTCTCTATCTGTGTGACTGTCAGCAAATTCCATAAGATTTTTCAGCTTTAGTTCCCCCATCTGCAAAATGGGGAAATAATGGGGCCTACGTTCCTATTTTAAGTTAAGTTTAAGAGATGAGTGATGCAAAGCACCCAGAATAGGGCCTGATTCTCAGTAACCATTGGAGATACATTTATTCTTTTTATTAGTTAGAATAGTAGACCTTTCCTCTTCCTCTTCTACATGTTCAAATCATAACTATCCTAACATATAAATGCACCTATTTCTGTGAGTTCTTCCTTCACTCCATCTACAACTCCCAAAAGTACACCATTTCTCCCTTTTCTGAATTCCCACAGTAACAATTTTGTTCCTCTTCTGTCATTTTTCATTTTTAACCTTGTTTTGGAAAAACTGATAATTTCGTTATTACTTAGGTGAGCTTCTTGAAATCAAGAACTGTCTTAGTGATTCTTGTATCTCCTAAAGCAGAGGTTCCCAGATTTGGATGATTACTAAATGGATAATTATTATTAATCATCAGGGGCTTTAAAATGTGATTCAAAATTACAGATACAGGCTCAGTAGGTCTGAGTTGGGTCATTGACAACCATCTTCCCTCCAAATACCTAAAACAGGGGGTGGTTCAGTGTATGTTTGTTGAATGAATAATAACTTGGTTCCATGCATATGAAATGTTGTTGAGGAAGATTTCTGCGTGGTGGCAGGAGGTTTTCTCACTTTAGTTGTTTGGCTTCCTGGCTGGTCAGTTGGAAGAGAACGTTTCAGGACTGTTGACTGCCTGACTTCTCACTATTTTCTACTTACAAGTTCTGGCTAATGTTGCAAACTTTCACCCCCTTTCCCACCCCACTTTTTCTTCTTTAGTTCTTATTACTTAAAACTGTACTTCAAAATACCCTTGACATATTGTACCTGTTTCATGCACAATTCTGGAATTTAAACAAACATGAGGGATACTTTTCTTTCTTATCTGTGTCCTTTATAATCAGGAATGGTTTGACAGTGTCTGGTTTTTTTTTTTTTTTCTCCCACTTTTCCCAACCATTTAAAAAAGGGAAAAAAAATGCTGTTTATTTATTCATTTTTCTACTCAAAACAAGCTTGCCCCTGCTTGTTTTGTTTCTGTGTTGTTGCTTTGTTCCATTTGACCTTTGTTTTTCTTCTTAGGATTAAAAGGAAGGCGAAAAATAAATACACAATTACATTAGGCAATTCTGTTTTGGTCCTAGAGTCCTCTCTTGAAACTTCTTGTATCTTGACCATAATCTATTTGATTAGGATTAAAAGGAAGGGGAAAAATAAAGACACAATTACATTAGACAATTCTATTTTGGTCCTAGAGTCCTCTTGAAACTTCCTTTATCTTGACCATAATCTATTTGATTAGTGGTTCCTAGGGGAAAACAAAGTAAACTCTAGGAATTTCCTCACTCTTACTCTGTTTTATCAACTGCTATCTCTTTCTATAATGCATGCCTTAAAATGAAATTGAAAACCCAGACAAGTGTATCATATAGATTTATTAGTTTAGAATAAAAATGTTTTCCTGAATTTCATATTTAAATTATTTTTACCTATTTGTAGAATATGTATATTTTATCTGCAAATTATTTCAAATAGAAGATTGATTTCATATCTTCTTGAAATAGCTGTTATGAAATTGTTCTAATGGTTATTTCCTCAAAAGATGAAGCTTTTCCCCCCTCTCTTTAACAACTGAACACTTTTTTGTGCTTAAACCATCAAAATGTACAGGTCACCATCTTTATGTCTCACTCCTTAGGAAGAAAACCTGAGAGATTGTTGATCTAGCTGGATTTTAGGTACCGTGTGCTAAGGAATTACAATCAAAATTGTTCCTCCTTGGGATTCTCCCATATCTGAAAGCCTGGTCAGCTCCTTACCAGTCATCTATTGCCCGTATAAGTGATAAGTGCCACAGAGGCTTAAAATTTAATTAGATGAGGCTGGGCATGGTGGTTCAAGCCTGTAATCCCAGCACTTTGGGAGGCCGAGGTGGGCGTATCACTAGGTCAGGAGATCGAGACCATCCTGGCTAACACGGTGAAACCCCGTCTCTACTAAAAATACAAAAAGAAATTAGCCGGGCGCGGTGGCGGGCGCCTGTAGTCCCAGCTACTCGGGAGGCTGAGGCAGGAGAATGGCGTGAACCCGGGAGGCGGAGCTTGCAGTGAGCCGAGATGACGCCACTGCACTCCAGCCTGGGCGACAGAGCAAGACTCCGCCTCAAAAAAAAAAAAAAAATTAAATAATAGTTAGATGAGGGCAGCAATTGCTTGCAAGTATTCTCCCATGGTTAGTCAGCCTGGTTAATCAGGGATTCCTTCCTGGACTTTTTTTTTTTTTTTTTTTTTTTTTTTTTTTGAGGCGGAGTCTCGCTCTGTCGCCCACGCTGGAGTGCAGTGGCGTCATCTCGGCTCACTGCAAGCTCCGCCTCCCGGGTTCACGCCATTCTCCTGCCTCAGCCTCCCGAGTAGCTGGGACTACAGGCGCCCGCCACCACGCCCGGCTAATTTCTTTTTGTATTTTTAGTAGAGACGGGGTTTCACCGTGTTAGCCAGGATGGTCTCGAACTCCCAACCTCGTGATCCGCCCGCCTCGGCCTCCCAAAGTGCTGGGATTACAGGCATGAGCCACCGCGCCCGGCCTCCTTTAACAATGGAAATTAATAAACTGCTGCCTACCTTTCTTCGTAGACCTCGTCTCTCAGAATCAAATGGATTCTGTTACTAATATCATCTGCTCATTGATAAACTCCAAAGGGGTAGCTGTGAAATTCTCTTGGAAATGCTTGATAAAACGTCACCTTCCTCATAGGCGAGACTTGATACATTTTGAAAGGTGGATAGGTTCACCTAAATGAAGACTTGCTGGATTTGATATAATGACTATTCTTTTGTATTGCTAAGGAATTAAGTAAACTGTGGATTTCTTAGAATCACAGATTTTATAGCTGGAAGAGACTCCAAAAGAACACCTGCAAGTCAACTAACTGCTTTGGGGCAGTGACGTAAAAGCGAGGGAGGAAAGGGTAATTATTTTGTTCAAGAAATGTAATCTAACAAGGGTGGAAGTGGTAGTTATTAAAATTATAAAAATGCTATAGCTTGAAAGAGCCCTCAAAGATCATGAAAAAATCTATCCCTTAATGTCACTTAACAGATGATGACACTGGCCTCACAGATTCTACAACAAATCAAGAAGGGAAAGCAAATGGAGCTTGGTCCAGAATAGGTTTTCTCACTTCCAGTCTCCTACTCTTTCCAGCCTCTATGTAACAGTCATGGCTACCTCCTTGAGGGGTGGTCTGGTGAATCAGTGGTGCACTTGAGACCTGCAGTAAACCCATTGCCTTCAGAGACAAAGTGGACATAAGACACATCTTCCTGGACTGCCCTCTCCACCCTGCACTTTCATTCACATGATACGTAAGTTATTCAGCCAAGAGTCACAGTTGTCTGGTGGAAAATGTTGCATTTCTCATTAGGAAAAATAATTCCTCCTGTCTTTTTTTTTCCATTCATCTTTCTTCTGTAATTCTTTTTCTGTCTTTTTATTCATCCCTCCTTTCCTGCTGTCTGATTTTCTAGCCGAGTATTTTCCACCAGACCTTGTCATCATTTGCCAAATGGCCTACACATATCTTTAAAAAAAAAAATTTGGTGTCAGCCTTCTGAGTGGCATTCCTAGTGTTGTATGTGTGTTTTGCTGGTTTTAGTACTGAAGAGGACTGCAGACTGTTGTTGAAAGAAGCTATTTCTCTTGACCACACTCCTTTCTGCTCTACTGTACTATATCGTTTCCTCTAGTTATTTCTCTGTTTTTCCTTGGCCCTACCCCTGCATTGTCCTGTTAGTAGTCTACACAATGAAAGTACATCTGAAAAGAAGAGAGCAGAGGGAAAAATGGGGAAAGAGAAAATATTGGTAGACCTAAGGTCAGGTTTCTAGCTGTATTAAAATAAAAGCCATTGAGCCTCTCATTTAATCTGATAAAACATCATAGGTATCTACTTTTTGATACTGTTTTTATGTCACTTACCCTCATGTGTGTTGTGCAAGACCTGGGTATGGGTTGGGGGAAGATGTTCCCCACCAGCTCTCTATCTTTCTGCCACTGCCCGTCTGCCGCATTAATGAAACATTAGTACTGCAACCATTGCATTTTATGGATGGGAAAATAAAGCTCAAAAGAGAATTGAGTTGATCAAAGTAAATGCAATCAAATGGAAGATCCAGGATTAGAATCCAGGAACCCAGACTCCCTCCAACTCCTGTGACATTGCCATTGACCACTAGTTGTAAGATCCACACTAGAATAGGGTTCCTCCCATCAGTGAGCTCACATCTAATATAGAAGATTTCAAATGGCGCATAATTATAACACAAGACCCATGGGGGAAATTGTCAACCATAATACCAGTTATAGGATTATTTTTACTGCACTCCCCATTATTCCATTAATGATAAAGTGACTTAACCCTAGGGACATTAACGATTTCAACAAGTTTTACTTTTCTCTCTCTGAGCATCTTCCATGAATTCCTGTGAATAGAAGTGGCTGGATCAGCTTAATTATTTAGTTTCCTTCAGGTCTGTGATTCTGACATTGAGGCTGTCAAGAATATTGTTTATGGCAAGAATCCATGCATCAGGTAAATTAGATGCATGGGATTCTGTACAAAATTTTCTGTGTCTTTGAAAGCTCATAAGAAAGAAAGAGTCACATTCAAGTGGGGAATAGGAAGACCAGAAACTGGTTTCATGGAGGAAGTGAAGTTTAAAAATCTTTTATTCTAGAGGGGCCAATGCTAGTTGACAGATTGGGGTTTTGGATACACAGATGAAAGCTACAGTGTCATTTCTATATATAGTATATTAAAATAGAGCCCCTTTGACTGATTTTTTTTAAAAAAGGCATTCTTTCTCCCCACCCTTTACCACCCTATCTTTCTGCAGCTGCACCCTGCCACATTAATGGAACACTAGTATTCCAGGCATCCCATTTTACAGATGGAAAATAAAGGCCAAAAGAGAATTGAGTGGCCCAAATTTTACAGCACTGTAAGAGAAGGACCAGGGTTAGAATCCAAGAACCCTGACTTCCATTCTGTGAAATGGCCGTTGACCACTATTTGTAAGGCCCACGGTGAAAACACAAGCTTAACGAAGTTAAAATGAAACACACAGCATGCCACTTGCATTATTTGCCAAATGAAAGAGACCCTGAAATAAAAGCTGCAATCTTCTTATGCAATGTTATTCCTTGCACTACTGTTCTTCCTACTTCTGGGTAAAACTCAGAAATAAGAACCTGAGTCAATGCTGTTTCCCAGTTAGCTTAATGAAAATGAGTGAGGCAAAGGATCTTCTTTGGAAGGGAAGTAGAAGAATAGGAGCCAGAAAGGGGGAGATCCAAAACGTCAGAATTTCTAGAAGTGCAGGGCTATCAGAATGATCCTGCTGGAATTCATTATCTACAAATATTAGATTCAGTTTTTGAGCACATAACAGGAAACTTCTGGGGATTGCAGTTTAATTGTACTGGGACCCTGGAAAGGAATGGATAAAAGCAAAATATGTAATAAAATAAATGATTACAAAACAAAGAAACTTCTAACAAATCTGGAAGCACAGGAAATTTGAGCCAATTTTGACATATTCTTCTTGCTTGAATGCTAAATTTGTAAGTCTGCCAAAATCAATAGATTTGCACAGAGAAATTGACACATAATTAAGACTCCAGGCATAGAGAATTACCTTAAAACCAGATTTGGCTGTTTTTTAAAAATGAGCTAAAATTATACTATCAAAGACTAATCCAGTAGACCATACAAATTATTTCTCCACTGAAGCATGTGCTATTTTAAAATAATATTTTCATATGAAATCCAGGATCAACAGTCAGCAATTGATTCTTATACATGCCATTTATAAATGCCGCCAGGGACAGAGACTTTCACAGTCAATCATTGTTTCTATAGGATTACCAAGGGCTCAGTTAAACAGTGGGGTTTGCAGGTTTTCAGGTCAATAAGCATTTCAGTCCGGGTTTCTCAACCTTGGCTGATTGATATTCCGGGATGAATAATTCTTTGTTGTGGCAAGCTGTCCTGTGCATTTTAGGATGGCCAGCAACATCCTGGCCTTTACCTGTTATATCAGTAGTAACACAGTCCACTCCCCTCCAAGCAGTGATAACAAAAAATGTCTCCATATATTGCAAAATGTCACTTGGAGGTCAAAATCACCCCAGGTAGAAAAACACTGATTTAAACATTTAGCCATATTTAAGATGACTGGGCCAGGTGCGGTGGTTCATGTCTATAATCCCAGCACTTTGGGAGGCTGAGGAGGGTGGATCACCTGAGGTCAGGAGTCCGAGACCAGCCTGGCCAACATGGTGAAACCCCGACTCTACTAAAAATACAAGAATTAGCCAAGTGTGGTGGTGTGCCTGTAGTCCCAGCTGCTAGGGAGGCTGAGGTGGGAGAATTGCTTGAACCTGGGAGGGAGAGGCTGCAGTGAGCTGAGATCACGCCACTGCATTCCAGCCTAGGCAATAGAGGGAGACCCTGTGTCAAAAAAAAAAAGACTGGGCATCAAGGTTAGATGGTTAGATAAGTACAGTTTATACTAGATTATACTAGAAGGCAGTTTGCCCACTGATGAATTATAATATTTATTAAAAAAGTTTGGCTGCAGCTAGATATCTTTTAGAGGAGAAATCTATTGGAAATAGAGCTTCTCTCTTCAAGATGCAAAGCACTTGGCATATATCCCATATCTGGTTCTCCATAGCTACAGTAACTCAGCTTATGGAAAAGATCAGATAGTTTTCTCTACTGATCGTCCTAACATGATGAGACAGCTTGCTTTAACAATACAAACTAACACATCTTAGTTGTGAATTTCAAACTCCAGAATGACTATATTTCTCATTCACCTTGTAAAGTTCTCAAACCCAATTATGTATAAATAATCCACTGCAACCTGTACGTTTTCTTTGGGTTAGCTCTGTGTCACATCTATTCTTAGGAAGCAGCTTGACTGAAAACAAAAATGCCAACTCACAGAAGGCTGGGAAGTGGGGGAAATAAGAGGAGGTCAGGTGAAAGAAAAAATATTAGAGAGAGAAAGAAAGAGAAAGGGAGGGAAGGAGGGAGCCAAAGAGTGATACAGAAATAGAGGAAGAAGGATGACTAGATAATGAACAAAAATGAAGCAAAGGAAAGCCAAAAGCAATTCGATTGAAGTCTAAAGGTCTCAGGCATGAAAAGAGTCTCACGAAAGAAAACTAGGATGTTTCCCACTCTGATATCTGTCTATGTTGTATAATTAGTAATTGAGACACTTCTGCCTTGCTGAAGCCCAGAACAGCAGGGTTAATCAGCTTCTTCAGGAAAGAGAAGGAAGTAATTCCTCTGGCTAGAAATTCCACATGTACAACACTGAATATTTACCAAATGATATAATTCCCCTCTAAAAAAACAAACGAGAAAGATCTCAAACAAAAAATGCTAGCTAATAGTTTTCATTAAATTAAACTGTTTTCTCTATCAGCAATTTAAAAAAAATACTGAGGCCTTTTAGATGTAACCTTCTTTTTTAAGGCCCTGGAGATATGAAGATGAGTAAGACACTCTTCCTATCTTCAAGTAAGTCACAGTCCATTGAAAAAAACAAATGTGTATATAGCTATAATATTAATTAACGTAATAAACAGAGGCACTCCTATGTGATTATGTAGTGTCAATTCAGAGATGTTTTGTATCAAAAAAGTGAAATTAAATATGGGAAAGAAAAAGTAAAGATTTACAGGCTGGGCATAGATTGGCCACACCTGGCCCAGTCATCTTAAATATGGCTAAATGTTTAAATCAGTGTTTTTCTATCTGGGGTGATTTTGACCTCCAAGTGACATTTGGCAATATATGGAGACATTTTTTGTTATCACTGCTTGGAGGGGAGTGGAATGTGTTACTACTGATATAACAGGTAAAGGCCAGGACTGTTGCTGGCCATCCTGAAATGCACAGCCTGTAAATAATCTCAGTGCTTTGGGAAGCTGAGGTGGGAGGATCACTTGAGCCCAGGAGTTTGAGGCTACAGTGAGCCATGATTGCACCACTGCACTATAGCCAGGGTGACAGAGCAAGACCATGTCTCAAAAAAGAAAAAAAAAATTATGGTGTGTGAAACCTACCATTTAAAAAATACTGGTAATTTTTAGGCTGGGCACAATGCCTCATGCCTGTAATCCCAACACTTTGGGAGGTAGAGGCGGGAAGATTGCTTGAGTCCAGGAGTTCAAGACTGCCTGTGTAATATAGTGGGAACCCTGTGTCTAAAAAAAAAAATAAGTAAAAATAAAATACTGGTAATTTTTAATACTTAGGAAAAAAGGAATAAAAAACAAAAAATACTATTGGAAACAGAGACAGTGAAAAATTTGGAGAATTAATTTAATCAATAGTACAGGCAGTTTTAAGAATAAATTTGACTAATCATAGTTTGTAAAAGAATCTGTACTATTCTGAGGCTTGAAAGAAATGTATGTATAGTAAGATATGAAACAATGCCTTTTAGGGAATTTTACTAATAGTTATAAAATCCATTACCCAAAGCTAAATGTAAGTGAATTGTAGCTTTAAAGATTTTTTAAGTTTGATAAGGGAAATGTTATTTTGCCATTTCAGGTTCCTTTGAAATTCTAGGTGAAGCTCAACCTTCCCTTTTACAGTTCTCCAAATTGTTCACCCTCTTTGTGTCTCAATTTCTATCTCTGTGAAAAGATAATAATAAAAACTACCCAACTCGTAGGGTTGATGAAAGGACAAAATGAGGAAATATTTGTGAAAGTCATTTATGAGGGATAGGATACATAAAATTAGGAGTGAGAAAATAGAGAAATTAAAATCCTTATTCGTAGACTAAATTATTCACACAAAAATGCTATGAAAGCGCAACAAGAAGAAAATCTTCTATTCACACAGCTGAAACACAGGTCAAAGAATCTCCCTACTTTATCAAGATAACTTGTTGAATTATTTTTTACCTCAATAGGTATAAATGTATATCCATCTATCATCTATCTATCATCCAAATATATATCAAGAAAGTCATTAAACTAATAACGAAAAATGTTTTGTGTATGTGCAGGAAGAATCAGACTAAATACTCATATAGAAAAAATTGTCAGCCTTTGAAGACCATCTTATATTATCTTCTTGATACATTTTGTTTTCAAAACAGATTTTGAAGAAACCTGAAATAGCAAAATGACATTTCCTTTAACAGACTTAAAAAGTCACTGAAATCAAACACTTGATCTTAGTTTTGAAGACAGTTATGTTCTATGACTATAGTTATTAGTGATAACAGATACTATTGACTCTTACTATGTACCCGGTATTATGCTAAAAGCTTTATGTAAATTTTCTCATCAAATTCTTTCAACAATCATGAGATCCAAACTCTAGTATATTCTTCATTTTTCAATAGGGATACTGAAGCCTGAAAGATTAAATAATGTGTCTGAGATTATACTGCTAGTAAGTAACAGAATCAGAATCTGCATCCAGATTTTTCTGATCACAAATCCTGAGTTGTCATCCACTTCTCATAACTTGAGTTTTGACATCAAACAGGTATATAGTCCAAAAAAGTTCTGACATATCAGTTGTTTGAGACTGTATGAAACTTGTCTACATGAATCAGAATTTTGTATCGGGAAAATGACAATAATCATACCTATTTTACAAGGTACTTGTGAGAAGTTAAAAAAAAAAAAGATTGTTCCTTGCCTCATAGTTTCTAGGCAGATGGTGAATTTCTAAGGGAAGATAAAGGGCCAAAGAATATTTAGGCAAATATATCATGGTAAGCGGAGAAAATAATTACATCTATAACAGGTACAGAACACTAGGGGACATATAAAACAGGTGCTTGACCCATTCAATCTTAGTAACTGGCTTCACGTTCAACACTGCGCACTGTAGCACAGACTTACCAGCCTCTCCACCATCAAGATAAAACAAAAATCATCCTCTTAATGGAAATTCGAGGCTGTTCATTTGCTATGTTAAGAAATGTTCTTTTCTTTCTTCCCCACTAAATTCTCCCATTCTCTGATTTCACAATTTCCTTGAGATTGTGTCCTCTTCTTTGTATTTTTTTTAAATGGACTCTGTTCAAACACATTCCAAATCTTCTCTGTTTCATATTAATAGATAAAATCTCTTCCCACAGACACATCTTGGGAATTTTAAACCTCTTTAAGCCTCCTTCCTACCCTGATTTCTTGTACCCATGGGAGATGACTTAAGTTTGAGAATCAACAAACATTTCTTCATCATAGACACCAAAATGAAACTGCTTTTTGTTTAGCAGTCAGGTAAATGGGAGAGTAGCTCACAAAAAGTAGTAGAGGGTTACAAGTCTAGGAATCAAGCAATTTAATCTCTACACCCAGCTCTGTCATAAGTGGCTTTCTCTAGTCCTTGGGGTTTGCATTTGGACTAGGGCAGCATTGGGCCAGTTACTTAATAAGAGCTCTTCTGCATCTGCCAGCTTGAGATGCTAAAATACTTTAGTGGATTGGTACAGCAAGCCAACAGTCTACCTGTGGAAACAGAAAACTGATGAGATTATAAAATAATGGAATATAAAATGCAATGGACATAAATTAGTTTAAAAGTTTACAGGAAAGGAATTACTTCCAGTGTATCTAATGCTGGTCCTCATCTTGGGGCAGTGAATCCCTTTAAAGTAAAACTTGAAAGGAAGTTACACAAATATTTAATTTAATGGTAATTTAAGAGGACAGAATAAACTAGGCCATGTTCAAGAGAGACAAAGAAGATAGATAAAAGGCTCAAAACCATATATGAGAAACAGCTGATATAGAGGATGAGTAAGCTAATGAAGAAAAGACAAGCAACAACAACAAAAAATCTCCTTTTGCAGTTTCAAAAAAGATTATCATTTGAGGTGATTGTTCCTGATCTTTATGGCACTGAAGATTTGAAGCACTAGAACCAAATAACAGAAATTACAGAAAACAAGATCTCGGCTCGAATGTGAAAGACTTTCCTCACACTATTCTGAGATCTAATAGGAAGACCTAGAAGGTGTTCAAACGTGAGTCAAACAAATACCTAATGTAGAGGTTGTATTTAAGGTGCAAGCACCAGAGTGATGTTGAAATAAATGAGATTTAAAATATTTTCCAATCCAAAGTCTATAAGACTCCATGATTTTGTGAAATGAAAATTTCTCTTGTACTCACAGAAAGGATCATTAAAGTCTTTTTCATTGAAAAAGGCATACAGTTTTCTGGCTTCCTTTTGAATTCTAGTTAATGTATTTTAGGCCATGGTTGCCAGCCTACTCCCTATAAATAGTTACATAATGCAAAAAAGAAAAGAGGAGAAAACAGTACCAAGGCCCTAAAACACACATGCCAGAACACACATGCATGGAATATTTAACAGTAATAATATCCACATGCATGATTGGCATCAGTCCTCTGATTTCTGACTCGTGTCTCCATGAGATGACATCTGAGATGGATTTAGTTGTGGTTACATAGTACCACTGGGGGTTTTAAGTTAAATTTATTACAACTGATCAGGACATCCATGCTAGGAATTGAAAGTAGGTATGCTTCTCTGAGCGAATATATCGTGATATACTAAGTAAAAGCAATTTCATTTCTAGAGGCTTTGCAGTCCTATTCTGATTTGCTTCCTGTATCTACTGTCCAGAGGCCAATCTTTAAACCTGGTGGTGTTCTGCACTGTAGTTCATTTCTCAAACTTTGATACTATTAAAGAAATTTAAAGGGTATTAAAATATTAAATATTTTATAATAATATTTAAATAATCCCTTTATCCAGCTCCCTCCTCTTTGAAGTTCTTCCCTCACTCTCTAGTTGGGAGCGGGAGGAGTGCCCTGATACCATCACTGGAGTGGAGGGGAGTGGGTGGAAGTCCATGCTGTCTCGGACCAGCTGACATAAAGGTGAATTGAGCCATGGTTTTTGCCCCATGCTGTTTGGCTGGAGTAGGATAGATATTATCACTAATATTTCTGTTCTGCTATGCCTAATCCTTTGACTAGAGAGAGCATGCTTTCTAAATGATCTTTGAATGATGATGATGATGAATATAATTTGGAATGGATATGATTTCAGATCTCTAGCAGAGTTTTGTTACCAATACTTTACCACAAAAAGCTACTGAAGGCAGGGTGCAGTGGCTCACTCCTGCAATTCCAGCACTTTGGGAAGCCGAGGCTGGCAGATCACTTGAGGTCATGAGTTCAAGACCAGCCTGGCCAACATAGTGAAGTCCCGTCTCTACTAAAAATACAAAAATTAGCCAGATGTGGTGGCGGGCACCTGTAATCCCAGCTACTTGGGAGGCTGAGGCACGAGAATCGGTTGAACCTGGGAGGCAGAGGTTGCAGTGAGCCGAGATCGCACCACTGCACCCCAGCCTAGGTGACAGAGCAAGACTTCATTGAAAAAAAAAAGCTACTGAAAAACTTTTCTAATGTTGAATAAAAATCTCTAAGTCAACTTTGTCACCACTACTAAATTAACCATAAGTAGGTGAACCGGATTGTGCTATAGTTCATGTCAAGTTGTTGAGTATTCTTTCCTACCTCTGCTTTAGAAGTATGGAAAAGTCCCAGTGCTCTTTCAGCCTTGCCACCAGCCTGCCCTTTCACTTGTTTATATGTCTGTAGATGAGCTCCTCTAGAACACTGTGATTTAACTCTTCATAAATAAATACAGATTTGATCATCCTGGTCCACTTTCCCAATAGGATAGTTAACAAAGGTTTACCTAATGTGTTATTTATGGAAAACCAATTTACACAGAGTTTGGAATAGGGAAAAAAAGTTTCTAAGTAATGATTTCTTTTCCTGTAACCCATTGTCCCAGATTAAGTCTGATAGTCTTATGATCAATACCTCCTAAATTCCAGATTATTATCTGTGAATCTTTGACCTAAACATTTACATATGGCTGATAGTACTATTTGAGTCTTGCACGTGATGGAAACTCATGCTTGTTGAATTTGAATTGTCAGTTCTCCTAGGACATAGGTTTGTCCATATGATTTTACACAGTTATTTAGAAAACTAGCATACCTCAGAAATATTGCAGGTTTGGTTCCAGACCATTGCAATAAAGCAAGCCTCACAATTTTTATTTTTTGGTTTCCCAGTGCATATAAAATTTGTGTTTACATTATAATTTAGTCTGTTAAGTATGCAATAACATTATGTCTAAAAAACAATGTACATACCTTAATTTTAAAAAATACTTTATTGCTAAAAAGTATCTGAACCTTCAGCAAGATACAGTCTTTTTGCTGGTGGACAGTCTTTCCTCAGTGTTGGTGGCTGCTGACTGATCAGGTTGGTGGTTACTGTAAATTGGAGTGACTATGGCATTTAAAACAAAAACGAAAACAAAAAAACAAGAAAGTTTGCCCCATTAAATAACTCTTCCTTTTTTGAACACTTTCTCTGTAGCATACTATGCTGTTCGATAGCATTTTACTCACAGTAAACTTCTTTCCAAAGTGGTCAATTCTCTCAAACCCTGCCACTGCTTTATCAACTAAGCTTATGTAATATTCTCAATCTTTTGTTGTCATTTCAACAGTGTTCACTGCGTCTTCACCAGGCGTAGTTTCCACATCAAGAAACCACTTTTTCTGTTCATCCTTAAGAAGCAACTTTTTATCTGTTCGAGTTTTATTATAAGATTTCAGTAATTAACTAACATCTCAGGCTCCACTTTTTATTTTAGTTCTCTTGCTATTTCTACCACACTTCAGTTACTTTCTCCACTGAAATCTTGAATTCCTCGAAATCATCCATGAGAGTTGGAATCAACTTCTTCCAAACTTCTGTTAATGTTGAAATTTTGACCTTCTCCTTATGAATCACGAATGCTATTAATGACATCTAGAATGGTAAATCCTTTCCAGAAAGTTTTCAGTTTACTTTGCCCAGATCCACCAGAGGAATTACTATCTATGGCAGTCATAACCTTACAAAGTATATTTCTTAAATAATAAGACTTGAAAATCAAAGTTACTCCTCTATTACAGGCTGCTGAATGGATGTTATGTTAGTAAGCAGGAAAACGACGTTAATCTCTTTGTTCACCTCCATCAGAGCTCTTGGGTGACTAGAAGCATTGTCAATTAGCAGTAATATTTTGAAATGAATCTTTTATTCTGAGCAGATAACAGTGGGCTTAAAATACTCAGTAAACCATACTGTAAACAGATATGCTGTCATCCAGTCTTTGTTATTCTATTTATAGAGCAAAGGCATAGTAGATTTATCATAATTCTTAAGGGCCCTAGGATTTGGGGTATGGTAAATGAACATTGGCTTCAAGTTAAAGTCACCAGCTGGATTAGCTCTAACAATAGAGCCAGTCTGTCCTTTGAAGCTTTAACATCCAGCATTAACATTTTCTCTAGCTAAGAAAGTCCTATGTGACATCTTCCAAGAAGATGCTTTATCTACAATGAAAATTTGTTGTTTAGTGCAGCCACCTTTATTAATTACTTTAGCTAGATCTTCCGGATAACTTGTTGCAGCTTCCACATTAACGCTTGCGGCGTCATCTTGCACTTTCATGTTATGAAGACGGCTTCTTTTTTTAGACCTCATGAACCAACTTCTGCTTGCTTCAGACTGTTTTTCTATAGCTTCCTCAGCTCTCTCAGCCTTCACAGAATTGAGGAGAGTTCGACTCTTGCCCTGAATTAGGCTTTGGTCTTAAGGAATGTTGTGGCTGATTCGATTTTCTATCCAGACCACTAAAGCTTTCTCCATATCAGCAGTAAGGCTGTTTCACTTTCTTATCCATGTGTTCACTGTAGTAGCACTTTTAATTTCCTTCAATTGCTTTTTTTTTGTGTTCATGATTTGGTGAACTGATGCAAGAAACCTAGCTTTCATTCTATTTTGGCTTTTGACCTGCCTTCCTCAGTAAACTTAATCATGTTTAGTTTTTGATTTAAAGTGAGAGATATGTGACTCTTAACTTGAACACTTAGAGCCATTGTGGGATTATTCATTGGCCTAATTTCAGTGTTGTTGTGTCTCAGGGGACAGGGAGGCCTGAGGAGAGGGAGAGAGACAGGTGAATGGTGAGTTGATGAAGCCATCAGAACACACACAACATTTTTCTATTAAGTTTGCCATCTTATACGGGCATGGTTTGTGGGGCCCGAACCAGCTACAATAGTAACATCAAAGATCAGTTATCACAGATCATCGTGACAGTAATGGTAGCTATGAAAAAGTTTAAAATATTGTGAGAATTACCAAAATGTAACATTGAGACATGGGGTGAGCACATGCTGTTGGAAAAGTGGCACCGAAAGAAGTGGCCTGATGCAAGGTCGCCACAAACCTTCAATTTGTGAAAAACAATATCTGGAAAGTGCAATAAAATGAAGCACAATCAGAAGCGGTATGCCTGTATTTACATACTTCAAAAACACCATTTTCTGCACTTGATCGTAGTTTTGTAAAGACAGACCTTTCATGATGATACCAACTTCATATGTCAGTTTGAGAATAATAGCATGAAATTGGGTGGAACATTTTGGAAACTGTATTAGAGTGAGGAATTTAGAAAGTGTGGCTCTAGTTTTAATTATGTTACTAACTCTGTAGGGCTTTATAATAGTTAACCTTTTCTTGGCCTCAGAGTCTTCTTTTATAAAATGAGGTGATTGTAATATGTAATCTTGGAAGTCTCTGCCAGCTTCAATATATTTTAATATTTGGCAGAATATTTCCACTGATAAAAAAATTTATTAAATGCTACTAAACTATGAAACTCTCAGCAGTTGTTCACTCCTCATTTTAATAAATCCTAGTATCTTATCCTCAATACCAAAAATTGTGACATTTAGACATTAAGATAATAAGCTTAGGTAATATAAAATATTGAATATATTGCAGAGAAAAATGACCTTGGCAAGCCTTATGCAATCATAGAAGTGTTTTTTATGGGGGGGGGGGCGGCGGGGGGGGCGGGGGATGGAGTTCTGCTCTTTGTCGCCCAGGCTGGAGTGCAATGGCATGATCTTGGCTCACTGCAACCTCTGCCTCCCCAGTTCGAGCAATTCTCCTGCCTCAGCCTCCCAAGTAGCTGGGATTACAAGTGCCCACCACTGCACCTGGCTAATTTTTATATTTTTAGTAGAGATGGAATTTCACCATGTTGGGCCGGCTGGTCTCGAACTCCTGACCTCAGGTTATCCACCCACCTCGGCCTCCCAGAGTGCTGGGATTACAGGCATGAGCCACCATGTCCAGCCAGAAGTGGTATTTTATAGCAGTGTCAGGGTTCTGAAGAAATATTTTAGTTTTCATCACTCAATTCTACAATTAGCCTCAGTACCTCTTCCTCTTAGATAAAGGTATTGTACCTGCCACACAGTTCTGCAGACTCCGCTCTGAAATGATGTAAACCAGTGGTTAACATTCAACTTTCTTCACGATTTTCCTTATTTTCCATAATGCTAAAAAAGATCAAGATATATATTGTTAATACCATCTTTTTTCTATGAATAAAGCAGTTTATAGATTGTCTTTCAGGTAAGACTTCTTATTAGAAATGTGCTTTTTTGCTGCACAAAAAAGGTCAGTTCTGTATCATTCTTTATTTCAGCCAACCTTGGTTCAACACATCCATGTTCTGATTTACACAATATTGTGAATTAAACCAGAGCAACAGAATCTTTCTTGCTATGTGATAAAGAAACAAGAAGTTTTTGCTGATAAAACCTTTATAAAGATATAAAGCTTTAGTGATAAAGAAAAAAGAAGTTATTCCACACTTTCCCCCTGCATATATACCCGTTGTCCAAGTGTAATTCTTCTCTCGTGGTTTGTCCAACTATAAAGCAATATCTGTTGTATCTAAACATGTGGTAGTAATTGTCTTTCCTCATTGTGTGTATTGTGTTACATTATGTGATATCCTACAGCGTCATTTGAAAATGAAGTTTTGCCAGACTTTTATTCTTCTTTCCACTCATAATTTGTTGTTCATGTTGAGGCATTTTTTACTAGCTTCTTGGCAATAATATTTAATGTAAGTATTTTTGCTGCAAGAAGTGAAACTTGACAAAATGTTTTTATTAGTTAAATTACTTTTAGATCTAGTATTTGTTATTATTTTTATATCTACTATTAAGCTTCAGTAAATCATGAAAGAACCCTTTTTCTTAAAAAAAAGCACAGCTATAGCAAAATATAGCAATGGCATTAAAACTGCAAATGTAATAAAAGTAAACAGCATTGTATCAACAATATTAAGTTAGCAAGATCAAATAAACCTTGACAACTAAGTGGTATGTGACAGAAAATGCCTGGAAGAATCCAATGAAGAGCTTGTATGACCTTAAGAATGTCATAATTATTAAGAATATAATGGAATTGCTAAGAAAATCATAATTAAACTTGCATTTTAATTCTGCGAAATACACCTAAATCAAATCATTGTTAAGTCTGAAACTGTTGGTGGTCCGTGTAATAAATTATGAATGATCAATGTATTTTGAGAAACACTGATCTAGAGAAATAAACGAGACACTATTTTTTGATTTGGGGCAAGTTACTCAAAGTCTCTTTTGCCTCTGTTTTCTCATCCAGAAAGGAGGGGTAAGTGACAGTGGCATTGCGAGGATTTCATTAGTGAATACAAGTTAGGCACTTAGAATAGTAACAGCTTATTGTAAGCACTAGTAAATAATAATTGTTATTGGTGCTATCATTATCATTTTTCTAATGGGCTATCTATCATCTATTATCCTGTCTCATTTATAGCAACTACGGAAAATTATGACTGTTGTCACTTTCAGACCTCATCTCTTAATTTTTAATTTTGTAGCACGAGATTAACCTATTGTCATTTGGAACCTAAACTGTACACAATCTGATTATAAAACAATAAGAGCGATTCCACAGATCCCTGCAAAAGTCATACATTTTTTGGAAACTTAGTTTCTCCTTCTGTAAAATGGGGGCTACTAATATTGATTATGGAACACGTTTGCAATAAGGACTAAGGAAAGTATTTTGAAATGTTCAAGTTCTATACAAATGTAGTGTATACAAATGTATACATTTTACACGACTGTAATTTCTCATATGAGAATTTGCATCGCCTAAAATTGTTTCATTTTTAAAAAATTACTTTTACCATATTCATATAATGTTTCACCACAGTAATTGCTTATTTTTACTTTAACAATGACAATATCCATACTAGCCATAAGGCTTAATGTGACCTAAAGTATTTTTCCAAATGCTATTGCGCTTACATAAATTAGACATGGATAGTGCAGACACAGAGAGCATATGTAGGGTTTTTTGGGGGGCCTTGAAAGGTTTAAGGCCTCTGACCTCCTTTAATACATTCCAGACTCATGCATGCCTTTATCCTGCGGGGGTGGGGCGTGGGGCTGAAAGCTGCTGCTTAAAACAACACTTCCGGTAGGAATTGTTTGATAAGGCCAATGGTTAGAATATTTGCAGCTTCTTGTTTTGAATTCTTATGATAATATCCACTGCCAAAGATTATGTAGCAATCCAACAACAATAAAAATTAGGTTTTCAAGTAAGACTTTGTAGATATGATACCTGAGGCAGAAAGAAAGAAGGGGAATATGTACCTGTGAGGGAGGTCTGAATTGGCCCCAGAGCACAGTATGTGGGGACCTCATTGTTTTTCATGTCATAACAGGTGTAATCGTAGGTTTTGTTTTCTTTTATTTTTCAGTCCACAGTCTGTTTGTTTGTAGGTATAAGTCAGTCTCTTATTGACTTCTTCATTGAACTATATATGAGGAACCAGCAACATTTTTTCTGATTTTCAAATATATGGGAAGAATCAGTATTGGGAAAATCATAGCGGTTTTTTGGTTGTTTGTTTGTTTTACTTTTAGTAATGCATCACATCTGTGACAGTCAGTACTTGCATGATATGTTCCAGCACTCAGTTTCATATTGATTCTCCTTGCTTTTGAATGGTGAGAATTACAGTGAGAAGGAAGATAATCACCTCTCATGTTTGCATCATGCTCTGAAATTCATGCTCTGAAACTTCATCACACACGTCTTCCCTTCCTCACAAGAGCCCTGTGAGAAATCGGAGGTTTAATGGCTTGTCCAGTCTCAAGTGTGGCAGAACTATGGCTCAGTAGAGAAGTTTCCTGACTCCAAGGCCAGTGCTCTTGCCGAAATGTCACAGTTGCTGTCTGTTCAGATTTGAAGTTCTTTGTAGACACAAAGCTACAAACTAATAAATTTCTCTTTCAGGGCTCTCATCTCTCATGACGCTGCTTTTATCTTTTCATAAAAAGATGTCTTTTCATGATGGTGTCTTTATCTTTTCTGATAGGTGGTATTTCCAAGCTGAAGAGATTGAAATTTAGCAATTCACCCCACTCTTTAATATATGGAGACCTTTTGGCCATGTTGGGTGTCTGTGTTCATTGATCTATGATAGGCATGGAAGAAGGTGGGTGTGAGAATACTGTTTCCAGCCAGATGCTAACACAATTGCATGACTGAATGTGGGATTACCCAAAAGCTTTTTTCATCTGAAGTGAAAGCTACATGCTTCTCTTTCTTTCTTAAGCATTCTGAATGTATTAGTTCATTTTCACACTGCTATATATGAACTACCTGAGACTGGGTCATTTATGAAGAAAAGAGGTGTGATTGACACAATTCCACAGGAAGCGTGAGTAGGAGGCCTCAGGAAGCTTACAGTCATAGTGAAAGGCAAATGGGAAGCAAGCACGTGTTACCGTGGCAAAGCAGGAGAGAGAAAGTGAAGGAGGGAGTGCCACACACTTTTAAACCACTAGATCTTGTGAGAATTCACTCACTATCATGAGAACAGCAAGGGAGGAATCAGCCTCTGTGATCTAATCACCACCCACCAAGCCCCTTCTCCAGTTCAACATGAGATTTGGGCAGGGACACAAATCCAAACCGTTATCACTGAATAATATTCCCAATTGTTCATTATTGTACTTAAAGGAAATGGCAGTTGTATGGGCCTAGGTCTATTTGTCAGGTTCTTGGCGTTTGTTTGCATTGTTTGTAAACATTCTGTTTGTGCTCTGTGTACACACTGATGTGCCGTGTTGTATTTCATTCCCTAATCAGTTAAAGGACTACATGATTTTCAGAATCCAAGATAGGGCATCAAAAGAGATGGTTTACATTACACATGGGTTTTTGTTGTTGTTGTTGTTGCCTTTTATGCTGTATTTACTTGCCTTTCACTTGAGTCGTAATGAGTTAGAATTACAGCCTGTTTTTGGCCGGGCGCGGTGGCTCAAACCTGTAATCCCAGCACTTTGGGAGGCCGAGGTGGGCGGATCACGAGGTCAGGAGATCGAGACCATCCTGGCTAACACGGTGAAACCCCGTCTCTACCAAAAATACAAAAATAATTAGCCAGGCGTGGTGGTGGGCGTCTGTAGTCCCAGCTACTTGGGAGGCTGAGGCAGGAGAATGGCGTGAACCCGGGAGGCGGAGCTTGCAGTGAGCCAAGATCACGCCACTGCACTCCAGCCTGGGTGACAGAGCGAGACTCCGTTTTAAAGGAAAAAAAAAAAAAAAGGAATCACAACTTGTTTTTGTTTTTTAATTTCCCTCTAAATTACGTATCTTCATGGACTTAGCTCTCTCTTATTGTGGCTCACTGTGGAACCCAAGAGAAACTTGAAATTAAATTCTCCTTGTAAACTTTTGGATGAGGTTTTTTTGGTTTGCTTACACTGCAGAATTGTAAGCAAAATGTTGAACATTGTATAACTCTTTTTGGTGTAGATATAGGTTCATTGCTTAACATTTTGAGGTGATAATCCTTATATATATATATATATATATATATATATATGTTTTGAGACAATTTGTCTTTGAGACATGAGTCAACTTCAAGTTCCTGTGTATAGGTGTGTAAATTTGGGTTAGGTATTTAATGTCTATAAGACTCGGTTTTGTCATCTGCAAAGGAACATAATAATAAGTCTCAGTTTTCATGTCTGTACAATGAGCAACTTCTAAAAGTGTTATAATAATTAAATAAGCTAATACATATAAAATGCTTAGATATGCCTGTCAAAACATAAGAATAAAGCACATGTTCACTTTTCTGTGAAAACTAATGGATCTTACTTTGGGAAATACTGGCTCTATTCTTTTACTAAGTTTTCAAACTTGTGATATTGATTATATTTGGCCTGGCTGTGGCAGAATTGTCTCGATACAATGACATAATCATGGATAATCAGTCAAAAAATCTGAATAATTGTTCTAGTCATTCCTTTTCTAGCTGCCTGACTTTGGACCAGTCATTTACACCTCTGAGTCTTGTTTCTTTTGTCTTCTAGTGAAGAAAAGTGGTCCTCTTCCTTTACAGGATGAACAGAAGGATGTTTCTCTGTATTGGCTGTGTTAGGTGTTTTGCAGATTACAAAGTACTATATATGTCTTTTTATTATCTCAGTTTTATCAGTTCCTGTTTTGGGTTGGGCAGAATGTCAGAGAGACCCAGTACCCCACTGTTGTTGCTGTATTGTACTCAGGACATCAAGGCTATGAGCTTGAGTCAGCCTTTCCAAGGCCACCATTGTCCCAATGGTTATGGAGCTGTGCCTGGGTTCTGTGGAACCTGTAGGGAAAATGTGAATCAGTGGGCTGTTTTACTTGGCTGCTAAATTTGGTTCACTGTTTCATAAATCAGAACAAGTCTGCCTAGAATGGTTCTGGTTGCCATCAGCAACCAGGGTCATAGAATTCAAGGACATCAGATATGTAAGAGAAATGGAAAATAACTTTTCAAAGGAATGCCTTCTGCAAGAATCCCGAGGCTGGTTGAAATACTAAAGAAAGCTAAATAGAAACTATAACTTCAAGCTTGGAATTTCCTGCTTGTTACTTGGCTGTTGTCATGAGGACGTGGTCCAAGATTTTGCTTTCCTGGGTGGAAGAAATAGTGTCAGTATTGGATTACTGATTAGTGTCTTTGCAATGTACAGAGCTCCATAGTTCCAGTCAGTAGAGCAGATGTTAATTTTCCAGAGAAACACATTCTCGATTCTGGTTTTACAGTATATCAGATTGTCACCTATTGCTCTATATCAATGTTTGTGGAATTCTTAAAATTAATCAAAATTATTTTAGTTCATGCTACATAGCACCACTTTTTTATTCTTGGGAGCCAAGTTGATAATGGGAAAAGGATGTGAAATTTTTATCATGTAAAATGAAAACTAAATGACTTCATGAGAATTTTTCAGTGAGCCATTTAAACTTATAGCGTATAATCTTCAATTTTAACGAAATTTTCATTAACGATTAATGTGGTGAATTTTTCTAAAACTTACCAAAAAAGCCACCAGCATATTAATTATTTTCAGTGTATCTACTGCAAATCGTTTTGACAACAATGTTAAACCAAACCCAAAACAAAGCAAACAAACACTGTAAATAGTAGCAATCACTTTTTTTCTTCCACTCAGTCACATTTGCAGCAGTGCCATCTACTCTCTCTCTTCTCCATCCTGGACACCTTTGATGACTTCAGTTTCTGGCTTGTGGTTCATCACGATCCTCCTTTTTATCCACTCTCCAGCTACCAATGCCTGTGAGTTCAACAACCGTGAGGACACTGCCTTAATAATTTTCCTTTAATTTTCTCAGATTTCTTTATCTGATTTCACCCTTTCTAGCTATCCAGCAGAACTTTCCTCTATGGCCTTCGCTCCTCTTTCCCTTTCTCTCCAGACCAACCCCCAACTCATGGCCAACCTCTTTAGCTAGTCACGTGTATAGAAGGGTAGGGCCATTTGCATTGCAATAAAGATTGATGATCATTCTTTTCCTCAACTGTCTGTCTTGTCAAGCTTTACAGCACTCCACCACTGTTCACTGAGCACTGCAGACAAATGACACAGAGCTATGTCTCTGCCATCTACTATGTATTCGCACTGCATGATCACAACTAAGGTTTTAGAGTTGTTTATCAATTTTCTATTATCGTTGCTTAGTATTATTTCTTAGAATTGATGTCAGAATTATTTCTACTTCTCAAACTGTGTCCCTTCATTCTTTTCATGATTTTATCTCCCACACTACTAAGGAAAGTGCTAATAAAGGGAGGAATTTTGGGTGGTGAATTGGAATAGGAGAAGAGAGATCACATGTATGAGACACTAAGCAGGTGAAATTAATAGGTGTTTGTATCATTTTTGGGGGGGATTAGAAAGTAAAGGAAGGGGATCAGAATTGACTCGGAGATTTAAAGCCTGGGTGATTGATGGATTGTGATTCTATGAGCAAAAACAAGAACTACAGGAGCGGATGTAGAATAGGAAGGAAGGATATTATTTTCCTTTGCCCCTTCTTTTCCTCTTTGTCTTTTTAAAAGTCTCATTATCTTTGCTTAATTGCCTTAAATAAAATAGAAAAATTTACTGCTTGAAATGAATGAGCTTTCAAAATAAAAGGGCACATACCAGTAAGACTGAAAAGAGTTCAGATCCCAGCTTCCCGAAAGAATAATCCTCTTAATAAGGCAGCTGTAAGCTCTCTAATGCTGGATAACTAGAACAGCACTCTGCCTTTGGAAAAATGCCATAAGTCCATTGCACTTTTCCTTATTTTTAAAGATAGCCATGTAAGCAAGATGTAGCTCTTAATGAGAGTATTTTCTAGACTTTGTTCCTTGCCTTAAGCACCAGCTATTTTGCTAAGCAACTGTCTTCTTGGAGGGTTTTGCTTTTTAGCAAACCAAAGATTGACAGAGTTGGTGAGGAAGTGACTCACGGCATTGGGGTTATTTTAGTATAAACTACTTGCCCTGAGTACATGGCCCTTTTATACTATTTCAGCTGAAGTATTTCTCCTTTGATAGAAATATAGAGTTGCTAAGACCAACTGGATTTTTTTTTTTTTTTTTTTTTTTGACGGAGTCTCGCTCCGTCGCCCAGGCTGGAGTATAGTGGTGCAATCTCAGCTCACTGCAATCTCTGCCTCCTGGGATCAAGCTATTCTCCTACCTCAGCCTCTCAAGTAGCTGGGACTACAGGTGTCCACCACCATGTCCGGATAATTTTTGTATTTTTAGTGGAGATGGGGTTTCACCGTGTTGACCAGGCTGATCTCAAACTCCTGACCTCAGGTGATCCACCCACCTCGGCCTCCCAAAGTGCTGGGATTATAGGCGTGAGCCACTGCGCATGGCTGGAAAACATTTTTACATGTAAAACACGGCCCCACTTATTTAATGCACGTTAGTAAAACCTGGTTCCACGTTGTTCCTATTCTAATACATCAGGTTATGCTCTCTCTTCCCTTTCTATAGTGTTTTCTTTAATATCTCAGCTTCTTTGCATGTAACATTTCCTACTTCACAGAGGATGTCAAAACAAAACAAAAGAAACAAATATGGCATTTCCAACATCTCTTTGCTTTCGCACTGTCAGAATACTGTTTTCCTCTGCCAGCCTATGTACTCTTTAAAAAGCCTCATTTGCCATCATTGTTTTCAGAATTATCAGGTAGTCTATTTGTTAAGGATCTGGCTTGTGCCATCTTTCCTTTGAAACTTATATTGATTGGTATTTATAAAGAAAACTTTCTAGTACAATATATATAAGCAAATAGCCATTTACAGACATTAAGATGTATCATTTTATAACCTAAATTGTCACCTGTGCTAAATTGATATTGTGGTAACACTTCCTTTCTTTTCTTAGTAATAATGGGAAATAGTCTGGGACATCCTAGTGTATCATTTCATTGACTATGAATTATGCAGAAGTGTAAAGTTGAGAGTGTATAGTCATTAAAATAAGTTACTGTTAAGGTAACAAATGTGTCCACTTCGTGTTTCCATATGGCAATCCTGACTCTTAGAACCACTTCCATCAATCTGAATGCTTTATATCAGACCAGAAAGCATTTAGCAAATTTGAGCTTAACGCTGTACCTTGGTAAACACAATCCAGAAGCTAAAATGGTCTCCACAAATCCAAATCAATACTAAAAGCCAACACATAATTTTTGGATTACTTGGCTTTTGATTTTTTGTGGCTGAAATTCCTCTTCACTTGCACAATAAAAAGCTAGCTTTGATATTTATTTTATTTATAGAACAAACATTATATTCCAAATAAGACTGAATACCTGTGTTGGCAGGTAGAAAGAAGCACAGTCATACCTTATTTGTTCATAGTTTTGAGAGACAGCAGGCGGAATAAAAAAATAATACATGAGAAGGCTATGATAGTACTGATGAGGGAGTAGGTAACTGAGTGAATGAAGGAAACTTCTGTGAGAAATTGACATTGAAGTTACGCCTTGCAAAGGAGTAAAACATTCCACACAGAGGAAATGGGGTGGGGCTCTCCAAGAAAAAGGAATAATGTGTATAAAGACTTGGTAGTGTTCAAGCGCCTGGTGAAGAATTCTACTAGGTTTACAGTTTGTTTTCTAAGGTAATAGGTGGTAATTTTTTTTTTTTTTTTTGAGTCAGAGTCTTGCTCTGTCACCCAGGCTGGAGTGCAGTGGCACAATCTCGGCTCACTGCAAGCTCCGCCTCCCAGCTTCACACCATTCTCCTGCCTCAGCCTCCCGAGTAGCTGGGACTACAGGTGCCCGCCACCACGCCCGGCTAATTTTTTGTATTTTTAGTAGAGACAGGGTTTCACCATGTTAGCCAGGATGATCTCGATCTCCTGACCTCGTGATCCACCCGCCTCAGCCTCCCAAAGTGCTGGGATTACAGGCGTGAGCCACCGCGCCCGGCCAATAGGTGGTAAATATTTTTTGAGTCTAAAATATGCTCAGTGAGAACTGTGAAAAATGTGTCCATAAAATGTTTATTTACCTTTCTGTACAGATTAATATTTTGTTTTCAGTAAGCATTTTACTCAGCATATTTTTTAGTGCCTTTGATCCGGTTTACTCCACAAGGAAAAGGAGAAATGGAAAAAAATAAAAATGAATGATATCTTCTAAAGAAATTTCCAATCTATTTGGGGATGTAGCCATGTTTATTTAGTTAAGAAGCATGTTTGACCTGATGCATAATGAGAAATGGAAAGGGTCTGTTGGGGCACAGAGGAAGGAGCGATTCTGAAGGCTGGCAGGCAAAGCCCTAGATAAATCTACCTACAGAGAAGATTCATTGACTTCGGTCTTTGTGCTTCATGACACAGACACCAAACCACAAGTTCTTTACCTCACTGACCACTGAGACTCTGCCAGACCCAGGAAGCCTCCCCAACAAACGTCCCCATTCATCATTTCTTCACCCTGTGACTAAAATATGATGTGGTGTCAGGCATTACTAGCTAAATATGGGATCAAAAACCCCAATTGCACCAGGGTGGTAGCCTTGTGGTATGCAAGTCTTTTTAAACAGGCCCCACAAATTGGACACCCATCTTGTCCTGCCCATATTATTATGACTCCATGGGTTTGGAAAGTCCGACATGACAACCAGCACTTGTTTCCAAGTTTCTGACATACTTGCCCTCCCATGTCTCAGATGCCCATGACTTATTCCTATAAATGCTACATCCCTTTACTGACAAAATACAGAAAGAGGGGAGGTGGAGAATGAGGCATAAGGTATGTGTGACCACCCTCTAGAGTCAGGACAGAACATCCGTCCAGTCCTCCTGTTGGGAGGGCGGGAACAGAAGGTCACAAGGAAGGAGACATTAAGGTGTTTTTTAATGAACTAGTCTCTGGACATGTATGCCCATCCTCTGTTGCCCTTGTTTCAAACAACTACTTTGGAATTTTTGGTGAAATTTCAACATCTGATTAACAATGAATTTTCTTTCCCTTTTTTTATTATACTTTAAGTTCTAGGGTACATGTGCACAACGTGCAGGTTTGTTACATATGTAAACATGTGCTATGTTGGTGTGCTGCACCCATTAACTCGTCATTTACATTAGGTGTATCTCCTAATGCTATCCCTCCCCGCTTCCCCCGCCCCACGACAGGCCCCGGTGTGTGATGTTCCCCACTCTGTGTCCAAGTGTTCTCATTAACAATGAATTTTCAACATCTGATTCACTCATTTGGAAACTTCCTTAGTCACTTGGCATGAATGCTGGCCCTAGGAGATAAGATAAAGGGCTAGAGAATATGGTGTCAGTGTGGAGCTCCCAATATCTGCCTGGGGACACCACGGGGGCCATGGCGAAGACTTCTGACAAAACTGGGTCTATTTCTTGTTCCCTCTGGTTTTCACACACTTTAAGTACTTAGGGTGGTGTAAGTGTGGGAGAGTTGAAGTGTGCTATAGGTAGGGGTCGAACACGCTATATTCCAAAGGTAGAGGGAGTTTGCTCATTCATGAACATCTGCAGGTATTGCAGGAACTGTTTTCATGGCTGTAGTATATATAAAAATGCTACATAAAAATTTTCATTTTAATCAGAATTAATCTCATTAAGTTTCTTACTTTTTTAAAAAATGAGAAAATCAAGTACAAGGGTCATTCTTTTCAATCTTTGACATTCTCACAAGCCCGTAACTATTATTCTGGGAAGAAAAACCTATACCCATTTGCCCTCCTTCTGATCTGGTCTCTGTTAATGGTCTATTAATTTTGACCCTAATAATTCAGTTATCAAGTACCATTCAAGAGCAGAATATGATAACAGAGTCAAATTTTATCCTTCCCTTCCCAATTATGACTAATTTTGGTAACAACCTAAATACAAGAGAGATCTATGTGTTTTCTTTATACATCAGTGTTGTAAAAAGGAACACAGGCTTACCTTGTTTGCATTTACCACTTTCCAAATTAACAAAGAAATATAGAATCATTGAGCTTAATGAATAACCTGCCTTCTCTCCCTAGACATCTAAGAATGTGTCCAGTTAAGGTTTTTCACTTAATATTGCCAAGGGAATTATCCCATAGCATGCTTATCCAGATGTATTGTACATATTAATATTCTGAGGAAATAATATTTTAGGGATTTAGTTTTTTAAATGATGTGTTCATTTTAAGAACCTAAGAAAGAACCTCTTTAAAAATGGCTTTAAATTTTTTTATTATCATCAATGAGACTTTAGATCTATTGAAATAAAGATTATTTCCGTGTGTTTCTTATGAAATTTTATGTTTGGTCTCTGTTGCGCTTACCTTGAGTAAAGCCAAATTGAAAACTAGCACATTAAGTTTTGATAAGAAAACTTGCACAATAGAACTCCTGTTGAGAGGGCAGATAGTAATCACTTTCAGGAACTTGTTGAACGCTTGGACCAATTCCTTTATTTCCAATATTTGTTAATGTGTGATATATAATAAGGCATCTTTGAGATCATTTAGCTGTGAAAACACAGATGATCAGGTCTGCTTTTAACTTACAGTAAGCCAGAACAATTTTTGTTTTGAAGTCTTCCTTCTTCCACTTTTGCTTACTTTTTCCCACTCCTCTCCTACCCTCTCCTGCCCAAGAATCATTACCAGAAACAAAACTAACAAAAACCCACAAAAATTGGGATCATTATGGAATTTTATAGATCTGAATTTAGAAATACTGATCGTATTCAAATACTGACTTCCCATAATGCATTTAGATATTTAAGTTATAAAGAGGAGCCAAATAAATGGATGACATTGCCTTTTCTTGATGATTTTTTTTTTTTTTTTTTTTTTTTTTGAGATGTAGTCTCACTCTGTCGCCCAGGCTGGAGTGCAGTGGTGTGATCTTGGCTCACTGCAAGCTCCGCCTCCCAGGTTCACGCCATTCTCCTGCCTCAGCCTCCGGAGTAGCTGGGACTACAGGTGCCCGCCACCACACCCAGCTAATTTTTTTTTTTTTGTATTTTTAGTAGAGATGGGGTTTCACTGTGTTAGCCAGGATGGTCTCTATCTCCTGACCTCGTGATCTGCCCGCCTCGGCCTCCCAAAGTGCTGGGATTACAGGCGTGAGCTACCGCGCCCGGCCTCTTGATGGTATTTTATTAAAGCAGATGATACAGATGTATAAACAGCAGTGATAGAGTTTGAAAAGTATTTTTATAGAGTTAAATTCGGTGTGGTATAAAATATGCAGAGTAAGAATTTGTTCTACCTGGTAGTATTTGTAAGGCTAACTTAATTTAGTCTAGGGAGATGAATAGGAGTTCGCTGGATTTTCAAAGTGGAGGAAATAGCATGGATTTTCATAAAGGGATTGTAGACTTAATTACTACTGCTCTTATGTGTAAATAAGTTAAAGCTTATGCTCCACATCAGATCGAGTCTTCCTCTCAAGTTCCCATCTTAGGCTGGGCTATGGAGAATAATTTCAAATTGCCAATCTGTCCCCTTCTGGTTTTGTTTCTTTAAATGGCTCAATCTTTTGGGGAAAATACTTGGTCCTTCAGATTTCTTCTCTCTTCTCAATGCCCCTTTCCAACACAATGCCTGGATATTTGAGAGGCTTTGTGTGACTTCTTGGTAGCAGAGAGTATGGTTCTTTCAGAACTTCGTGGAGTCCCCTGGATGCTGGTCTGGTTGAGTCCCTGGGCTAGCACTAACTGAGGTATGGTGTGTCCCACTTGACCTTTAAGGGAGAATTTGGATTCATGATTTCCCTAGTCCTAACCATTTGTGAAATTGAGAAATCCATATGCTGAAACCCTACCACAGAACCTCAGGCCTATGCACATCCATGATCTAATCAATTCTGAGGCTTCTTCTGCACAAGCAGGAGTTCTGATTCTTACTCAGCTATATGCAGGGTAAGGAATCCAGGAGAACTGCTGCAGGTTGGGAATTAGAGAGACGAGCTGGGCATCTGGAGGTCAGCAACTACCCCCGGGAAACACTCAGAGAAGCAGACACCTCATGCTGTGGCACTCTCTTTTGTAAGTATCTGTTTCTTTCTACAGAGGTTTCACTCTGAGCTGTCAATCTTTGTTATGCAGTTAGAGGGTATTCAGTGATAGCCCTTAAGAGACTCCAAGTGAGAGACAGTGAGGTTCTAAAATAGGTTCTAAAATAGGATAGTGGCTTTGGGGAATAAAAAAAGACAGTGAGTCCGAGATGTATTAGGAAGATTAGAATCAAACAGATTTAGTTTGAATTTGGGGGATGAGTAGATGACCTTAACATTTGTTGCTTGGGTCATGGGGTAGCTAATGATACCATCAAGCAAAGTAATGGGTTTGGGGGAGAATTTACTGAGGGCTGTTTTGGTAATGAAGAATAATCTTTATTTAAATCTTTTGGTAAATTTTGCTGCACCCAGTGGAATATTCCCATCTCTCTTTACCTGTCCAGTGAAAAATGTTCCTCTAAAAATTCAAGAATTAGACCATTACATACTATTAATTTTGTAAAATTACTAGGGATATATACAAGGATGGGTTTTTAGGTTTGAGACTCAACTAAGGTAAAGAGAATATTATCAACAAAGTAAAATAATGCCATGATTTTTTGATCTATATTAATGAATAGAGGGATAATTAATACATATATTAAATATGCCAATAACTCAAAAGTCACTTTTGTACATAAATATTAGTATTTTCTCTCTCTAGGTTTTCTAATCTGTCTCAAACAAAGGGTTAGAAGTAGTTGTTATTGAGCAATGAAAAATAAGCTACAAAAGGGAAAACTGTGTAGTCAGTTCCAGTAGGAACAACAATTTTAAAGAGTTATTTATTTACAAGGAAGGAGCATATTAATCGATCAGACTGTGTGGAGCTGCAAATGCTTAGATAATTTGTGCAAGCACGTGTCAAGCAATTGGGAAATTGATCCTTTTCCTGCTTTGGCAACATTTCTATTCTCCATTCAGAAGTTTATATATTTAATCACATGTATCCAGAGACTTTTAATTAGGGGTAAGCTACCTTTGAGTATGTCTGTATCAATAAACAGAAATGTCATAATTTTGACCTTCGTAGTTAACATCACACTTACACTAAAAATTCAGTAAAAACAGCAGACATCACCAATGGCTGCGTCATTAGAGATAATGTTGTGCCAACAAACAACATTGGGTTCTAGCTCCTTCTTCTTTCTCTGATTTATTATGCCCCCAAGCAAAAGTCGTGATTTTTCTCTGTGCTTTGGTTGAGAAATTCTCATCCCACAGATGAGAATTTCACCAGAAGCAACACGAGAATAATTCAACGTCTGCTCCCCAAACAAAGAACCTTAGGCCCAGGCAGCACATCCCCTGTAATTCTGTATTTGAGATGAACACCATCTTAAATTTTTATCTGAAAGCTTTATAGTTAGTTTTCTTTCTTTCTTTCTTTCTTTTTTTTGTTTGTTTCTCTTAGCTCTCAACAAAAACTGGGTAAAAGGAATTACCCTTAGGTACAGTGCTATGAACTATGTACATGCTATCTTACACCAGAAAACACCTACTGAGCGAGATATTAAGTCTGTTCCACAGGTTGTAGAGACTGTGGCTAAAACAAAACCTCAGTTCAGAAAAGTTGTACCAAGGTCTGTGTTAACCCTAAACTTGTATACTTTGCATTGTTTCATATTACTTCATTACAGGAGAAATAAAGAAATGGAATAAAGGCATTTCACAGAGTTGGTTTATTTTTATGCAATAATATTTTATTCTTCATTTAATATTGATAAGATTTTAAAAATGCAAAAACCACTTGCCAGAGTAACAATTTCAGATTCAGCACCTGTGATTATTAATTTATTATTAAGTCTGAGCATCACAGCTTTTACAATATCCCCACCTACCTTTTAAATGTGCGTTTAGGTCTTGGAAGTAACGTGAGCTAAGACCAGTATGTCTTTTGGCCAAGAGATGGAGAAAATTAATACAACTTTCTGAAGAAAATAAGATACAAAATAATGCTATTAGTGTGCTACTTAAAAGTATGGCAAAAGTTTGTGAAATCGTCAGATTAATTGTCATCCTTATTTTCTTCTTTAGTGGAGACCATTTATTTATATAATCCTCCTGTTCTGAAGGTTGTTAGCTGCAAACACGTTGAGGAGGTTTTGGCATGGTGTAAAGGAAGTGAATGGTGGGAAATTATTCAGGAAATTCTCGCTCTATATGCATTATACATAATCAGCTCATTTGAGTCCTAACTTCATGTGTAGATTCAGGTCCTTTCTCGGCTTTTTAATAGCTGCTTGACCTTGGCTAAGTCACTGAGGGAATATGCCACCATTTAAATCATCTTCCTACTGAGAATCCAAGTTGCTATAAGAATTATCTTTTGATTTGATGACTTTTTAAAAAAACATAATGAGAATGGAGTACATTAAGTACTTAGACTCTTAACCTAGAAGAATGTTATTATAATGAAAACATCCACGTACCCTTTTAAAAATCCAACCAAGCTTGTGGTTATTGTTCGTTCACTTTTAAACAAACATTACTCTGTCAGACACAACTACAGCCCCCATGGGAGCCACCAGGGAGGGTTCTGTTGTCTCATGTAGCCGAAAGTTGCTCTCAGGTCCAGTTGGCAAAAGGGAGAGAAAAAAGGTTTGATGTTAATCTGAAATGTCTCTGAGAGGCCATACATGATTTGAGAATGGATTAAATATCAATGGGTGACTAGGGAATTCTTATACTCGGTTAATTTTAGAAAGAACTTTTATTTACAGCTGCCTTTATGCCTGTGATGGGGCGGGATACACCACAATTACACATTTTCAGAAGGGTGGATCCTTTGATGACAGATGTAATTTCTACCCCCTCATTTCTCCCCAGTTAAAAGATTGCCAGTTAAAAATCCTTTGAAAATGGTTTGATCCTTTTCATACATGCAGATTTTTCCCCAGTCTTTAGGAGATTTATATAGGCTGTAGTTTTTAGCCAAAAAGCACACACCAGGAGTTGAGTCTTTTCCTTATCCAAAATAGAAAGGGTGTGGATTTTCCTTCTTTGATGTGGATAAGGCACAACTTCTTCTCTAACACCTCTGATGGCTGTGGTGTTTCCTCTCTGTTAGAAATTCACTGTGAACATCCCATCCCTTCTCCAGGTCTTTCCCGTAAAATAAGATGTTTTGCCTTTTTCAGACCATATGTCTTCTTGGTAAGTTAGGCTAAAGAGGCAAAAAAGGCAAGTTATTTTCATAATTGTGTTTTCAAGACTTTAGAAAATTAATTTTATCATAAGAGAAAGACCTGGACACCATTATGAGCTGCTTGGTTGTGAGAATTTGATGACCTTAGGTAAATGCAGATAAGCTCCATGATCCTCTGCATTATGGGATCCTGATTATGTGTACATATTTATTCACCTAATCTTGGAGTATTATGTTCCTTTGTCAAATCATGAGTATGATACAATTGTATTTTTGTTTATAAATATGTGTATACAATCTCTCTAAAGTGATTCTTCATTTTCTTTTATTATTCATATTAATGGTAAACACAAGGTAATTATATTCTTCCCACTTGATTAAATAACAAGAAGAAAACATTAAAAAAAACCCCACCTCTGTTGTCTACAGCATTGGCTCTCAATACTCTATGCAAAGCATTCTGCTAAGCTCATCACCTTCACAAATTCATTTATTCCTGTTAAGAATCCTAAGGTTGAAAATACAGTTCAATAAAGGAAATAAATTTCAGTATTCAATAGTATAGTAGGGAGACTATAGTTAGTAATAATGTATTGTATATTTCAGTGTAGCTAGAAGAGAGGAATGGTAATGTTCCTAGCACAAATAACAGATAAATGTTTGAGTTGGAGGCTATCCCAATTACCCTGACTTGATTGTTCTACCTTGTACATATATCAAAATATCATATGTACCTTCAAACTATGTACAACTATGATATATCAATTTAAAACAAGAATCTTTGGGTGGGCATTATTATTAGTCTTCTTTTATAGATGAGGAAACCAAGACTACCTTGTGTGTTTTCACACAATTAGAAGGCAAACTCAGGACTTGCATCCAGGTTCGCCTCAAGCTAAGGTCAATGTTTGTCGTTTTGTTGTTGTTGTTTGTTTTGTTTTGTTTTTGAGGCAGAATCTTGTTCTGTCATTCAGGCTGGAGTGCAGAGGCGTGATCTCAGCTCACTGCAACTTCCGTCTACCGGGTTCAGGTGATTCTCCTGCCTCAGCCTCTTGAGTAGCTGGGATTACAGACACTCGCCACCACGCCCAGCTAATTTTTATATTTTTAGTAGAGATGCAGTTTTACCCTGTTAGCCAGACTGGTCACGAAAACTCCTGACCTCAAGTGATCTGCCCACTTTGGCCTCCTAAAGTGCTAGGATTACAGGCGTGACCCTTGCACCCGGCCACAAGCTAAGGCCATTGTTTTAACCACGTTTAGCATGTACAGCTGAATGCCTTAAGTTTGAGGTCTCAGAAAGCCTTAGCTGTTCAGCACATTTTTATACTTCATAAATTATAATTTTGCCAAAATGAGTGGCTGGGTATCATCCTACAGCCCCAGCCCTATGATTGACTCTTCAACTTGTCTGCATTTCATATTATAACTTAGTTCGTATTCTAAAATAGAAGTGGTTGAATTCATCATTCAAGGGTTTTGAGGAAGTTAATGCATGCGAAACAATAATATGCAGGGCTAGCATTGAAACAATGCTGGCATCTGTCTCTTAGTGCCTCTCCTCCAGACTAGAACGGTAGTCACTTGTCACTAGTCACTTTGTCTCTCAGGCCTGAAGAGGAGAAAGTGGTGACACTAGATGGTAGTCCACTTTGAGAAATCAGACTCATTTTCTTGAAACAATTTGAAGGCCCTTTCTCTTTTTTCCAAATCATTCTTTTTTCTTTCCATTTATATTCATTTTATTATTGTAAAGATACACTACATACATACAGTTCAATTTGGAAAGCCTTTTTAAAAATAATCCACTTACTTTAGGGTTGATGGTAACGTGAAGCTACCTTGTTTTTGCCCTTAATTATATACCAAAGTAAGAAAAATAATTCAGATAAGAAAGTCTTAAAGACTTCTATCTCTTTAAGTGCCTAATACTATAATCTCTATTTTATTTTAAGGCTTCCATGTGTCAAACTACCTTGCCTACACAAACGAACCATAATAATAAATATCACAGAACACATAAAATCTTTAGAGTTTACAGATTGATATATATTCATAATTTTATTTGATAATTTCTTTAGTTCTATATAAAAGGCAGGAATACTTCTGCTTTTTCTATTATACAGTTGGAGACACTAACAAAGAGAAGAGCCAAGGGTTTGCTCAGAGTATCTGTAAGCGTTAGATATTCTGAGTGTGACTATCAGCCAGAGCTGTTCACATAAACATGGTAATCTAAGCTCTGAACTTCTTTTGAAGTAAATTATTGTCTGTGACAGAAAGAAAGAGCAGCATGTTTCTTTTTATTTAATTATGAGGTTCTGGAGGGTTTCTGTGAATTCAAGAGATGGGAAAGTCATTATTTTTATTTCATTCTCTTTCATGTCTCCACTACAGATGTTGCCATATGTTTTTCTTTTGTTTGCTATGTTTTTATGGTTTGCCTCTCAAATTTACAGACACCATCTACAGTTGGGGTTAGAAAAAATGCTCAAATCTCAGCCGGGTGCGGTGGCTCACACCTGTAATCCCAGCACTTTGGGAGGCCGAGGCAGGAGGATCACCTGATGTCAGGAGTTCGAGACTAGCCTGACCAACATGGAAAAACCCTGTCTTTACTAAAAATACAAAAAATTAACTGGGCGTGGTGTTGCATGCCTGTAATCCCAGCTACTCGGGAGGCTGAAGCAGGAGAATCACTTGCACCTGGGAGGCAGAGGTTGCGGTGAGCCAAGGTCACGACATTGCACTCCAGCCTGGCCAACAAGAGCAAAATTCCATCTCAAAAAAAAAAAAAAGGAAAAGAAAAAGAAAAAACACTCAAATTTAATTCTCTCCCAGCTATGCCAACAAGATCAGATGTTGTGTGGCCAAAACTCTTACCATGGCACTCAAGGTCCTTCATACAATAAAGCCTTGCTTACTCTGTAGCCTCAGTGCCCTCTGCTATGCCCGTATCTTGTTATCCAACTCCAATCAAATACTGGGTTTGCCTCAATGCATCATGCTCACACATGTATCTGTGATTTTTGTCTATGCTCTTCCTTTTACCTGTCAGGCCCTTATGCCACCTCTGAACTGATTTTCAAGATTCTGCAGTTACTTTCCTTACCCATTTATGACTTTGAATTGTCACACTAATTTTTTATGCCTCTGCTTAATAAGGGAAATATATAACTTGCCTTTTCCTACTCTATTATAATAACAATGATTCATTGAGTAGTTTTATTGTACAAGCACTGTCCTAATGACTTTTCATATATGATGTTATTTAAATGATGTATCACAAATCTCTGAAATTGCCATTAATACTCTCCTGCCCCCTTTTATGGATGAGAAAACTGGGCACTGACAGGTTAACTGCCTAGGTCACAGTTAGTAAATGATAGCCAGTATTTAAAGTCAGTTCTATCTGCTTTGAGGTAAAGGTTCTCACCACTGTAATATACAGCTTGAAATCAGTGAATTAAGAAGGGGGAGGTTCAATGGCTAATGCATTCCTGTGTAACAGTTGCTAGCCCCAGGTGTGGTGGTGTTAGGTACTCGGTTGAGAAGGTGGAAAGGGTGATGCACACTGGGCAGTGTCTCTGTGTTTTGGGACATTAGTGGACTTTCAATTCATAAATATCAGGTATTAAGAAAATAAGGTTTCATGAGCTTTTGGCGTATATCTAAAATGATTCTGCCAAATCATAACCTACTACTAATAAAATTTAAATTGATGTATCATTCATCTGTGCTTACATATACGAACTCAATTCTCACAATACTTCTTTGTGGTAGGTACTATTATGTCCCCAGCTTTACAGATATGGATTATTTATTTATTTATTTATTTATTTATTTATTTATTTATTTATTTTTTGAGACAGAGTCTTGCTTTGTCACCCAGGCTGGTGCAGTGGCGTGATCTCAGCTCACTGCCACCTCCACCTCCTGGGTTCAAGTGATTCTCCTGCCTCAGCTTCCTTAGTAGCTTGGATTATAGGAATGCACCACCCTGCCCAGCTAATTTTTATATTTTTAGTAGAGACAGGGTTTCACCATGTTGGCCAGGCTGGTCTTGAACTCCTGACCTTAGGTGACCCACCTGCCTCAGCTTCCCAAAGGGCTGGAATTACAGGTGTGAGCCACCACACCTGGCTCAAATATGGACTATTAAGTCATAGAGTGTTGATGTCAGAGGTTACATAGCCAGCAAGTGACTGAGCTAGGATTGGAGCATGTGGACTCCAGAGTCTATGCTGTCAACCACTGTGCATACAGTCTCATGTAAACAGTCCTTTCACCCTCCTGCACTTCCCAAGGAAGCTGTCTGACCACTCTTCCACCCTTAACTAAGAACATTAGGGCATCCACACGGATTTCTTTGCTACTTCCCTGGAAGAACAAAGTCTTCATGGGAAGGAAGAGAATGGTGATCCTATAAAGAATAAATAAAAAACAAATAAAAAGTTTGGGTATACAGTTAGAGCTCAGGGAACTGAGCCTATTTTTTCTTACCTATGAAATCATGAGTGAGGATAATAACACTACATTTCTGTGTCCTTTTCCAGTTTGTGAATATATATGCCATTGGGTCATAGTATGTCTCCCTTGTCTCATGGGGCTATTATAGCTCGTTGGTCTCCTTTGCTTGATTAGAAGTTTCCTCATACACAATTCCCTCTAATCAGTTGCCTTTAGTAGGTGGTGATGAGTGATGGTTGAAATTGATAATAGTAGAAGATAAAACAACAGATTTCATTTATTGAAATCCTATTAAGTGCTAAATGATTGACATATACTTTCTTGTTTAATAGTAACCTATAAGTTTTAATCAAATTCATCATAAATGCAGTAAAAACTGCTAAAATGACCAATTTCATAGCCCTGACTACTGAATTTGTCCCATCTTCCAACAAATGTTTATCAAGTGGCTATCAAATGCTAGGCACTGTCCTAAGCACTGAAGATACAATAAGTAAAAAATAATACAAACAGACATAATTTTTGGATTAGTGGAGCTTACAGTCCAGGGACTTTGAGTGCTGAATAAGTCTCACTCCCTCAACTTATCTACTTACAAATTTTAGTTCTACTCCATTAGCCCTTGAGAAAGGGGATGGAGAGGATTTGGAGTCGCTACCCATCAATACTTTCATCTCTTGAACTATGTTGAAAGCAATAGGAAGGGCCCTTGATTTATTTGCCTTGGGCCAGTTGGAGCAGTTTTGGGTCATGCAACAATTATTCAATTTAATGATATGTTGCTTTCCCTGGTCTTATATGCCTCATCAGTTGCAATCATTACTCTCTATGGGTCCCAGGAAGGCTCTGGTACAAGTTGAAATTTGGATGATTAAAGAGAATAAATTCCATTTATATCTTGATAAGAGCTTTGTTCTTAAGTGAGTAGTGACTTTTTCACAGGCTTGCGTAGTTGTATCTCTTCCTAAATACATGTCTAAAAACATTTCCTCTGCTTATAGTGTAATAACTGTATTAATCTGTATAGCCATTATTGTTACAAAACCTTTCATCCTTCATTGTATCTTTTGAGTCTAACAATAACACTTTGAGTTGAGTATTTATCATCTCCCTTTTACATGATGAGGTAACCAAAGAGGCACTGGGACTTGTCTGATTTCTTCAATAGATAAGAACAATTCTATGCTTGTTGTACTAGATAGTATTCCCATCTCCAGGACAGATTTCAGGCCATTCTTTTGCTGGTTTGTGTGCGTGTCCATGTGCATACAAATGTTTGTGTGTAAAAAAGAGAAGAAGGGAGAGAAAGGGAGGTGGAGACCTAGGAAGGAAGAAAATAAGTTCAATTTCAACTGATTTTCCAGGTCTGACTTTAGACGTCAGACCCCTTTGATTACAGGGAAGGTTTTTGGTTTGTCTGGACTGAAGACGAGAGCACAGCCATGAAAAAGAACCAATTGCTACAGATGACTAGGCAGAGAAAATGTTCAGTGTTGCTAGGAGACCAGGTCTGCTGTCAGGCTCAGGAATGAGAACATGTCGGATGGAGGGCACTGGGCTGGAATTTGTGTTTGACATAAACTATTGAATCATGCATGCCAGTAGGATTAAGTCAGAATCAACCGAAGCTAAAAACAGTCAGGAAAGTTTTTCTACCTCTTTTTGGTTTTTCCCTTAATTTTTTTTTCTTTTCAGTTACGAATGCCTAATGAAAGGCTCAGCAGTAGATATGTGATGCTTAAAAGTTTTTAGTAACACCCTGAGGCAGGTGGTACTGTGTGTAAACCAGCATTTAGAATGAAAAACCCTTTCCTCCAAAAGACTAAGCTGGAGGAGTTTTAACTTGCTTGTCATCAGAGTTACTTTGAGGTAGTCAAAATTACTGATAAAATGAATCATCATTACTGAGTTAGAGTCTAGACTTTTTGCAGTGTTTGTAAGAGAAGGCTGTGGTGTGTCCTTACCTGGACTTGGAAGAACTCATTACTAATCCCTGTTTCCACCAAGCAGCCGTGTGGGCTTGGACATGTCATCTTTCTCTAGGAGTCTCCTTTTTCTCAGATGAGTGAGGCTAGAATTGTGGGTTATAATACCTTATAAAATATTCAGCTTTATTTGGTTCTGGGACCACAGGCAAATGTCAATAACCCAGATCTGCTTATATTAATTCTAAAGCACATGGATGCTGGGATCACAGGGTAGACCTAGGGAGGTGGATATGTGAATGAGTGAGCAGGCATTCTCACTTTGCTGCAGCTGTAGTAATAGCTGCCTCATCTTTCCCATCTTTCCATGATTAAGGTAGCATGGCACTGTACTGAAGAATTGCCCAGTGTTCCATTTCTTAGAGCCAGCAAAGAACTTCAGGGAATGTTCTGGCTTTTGATAGTTTTTGGTCAAACACATTCTCTTTTTTGTCAAGTTTCCAGGAAGCAGGGAGCACTTGGCCCTGAAAATCCAGAGTGTGCTCCTGCCAAAGCACATAGATATCTCAAAATTAAGGACACTTGTCTTTAATTGTTTCTGTGTGCGTGTGTGTGTGCATGTGTGTTTGGTGGTTATTTTTTTTTCATATCTTAATATGGCTGGAAATCACCACTGCTGACATTGAAGGTTCAGCCCAGGAGAAACAAGCCCAAATTTGTCCAATATATGAACTAAATAGACGAAATGAAATCTGCCCAATTCAGGTCTAAGAGTGACCATTTGTGTTACCATGAGGAGTACAAGCCAAAGCCATGCTCAAATTTCCTGGAGGAGTTTTCTGAAAGGTAGTTGATACATCTGCAGAAAAAAGTGTTAGTTTTGGGAAGTTAATACATTTCTAATGTAAAAATTCAATCACATTATTCCTCTAAAATACAACCTGTAGTGAGTCCTCTGTAGGACACAGATGTGACTGTCTTCATCTGAAAATCAAGGCTTTCGAGATCTGACCCGACCTATCTTTCAGCCTGATCTCCTATTAATCCTTTTCAGGTACCCTAAGTACATACCAAATGTCTCTTCCACTTCTCTCTTTCTTGATGTTTCTCCCTCTTAATCTCCACATGTCCAAATCCCATCTTTGTTTTCAAGGCACTTCTCCAGTGCCATATATTTTGGGAAGCTTTCCCTAATTCCTGTAGTTTACCAGGAAGATTTCCCTTCTCAGAAATCACATGAGATTTTATGTGTATCTGTCTTGGTGCACTTTTTCTTTTTTCTTTTCTTTTCTTTCTTTCTTTTTTTTTTTTTGAAATGGAGTTTCCCTCTTGTTGCCCAGGCTGGAGTGCAATGGTGCAATCTTGACTCACTGTAACCTCCACCTCCCAGGTTCAAGTGGTTCTCCTACCTCAGCCTCCTGAGTAGCTGGGATTGCATGTGCCCACCACACTCAACTAATTTTTTTGTATTTTTAGTAGAGACAAGGTTTCACCATGTTGGGCAGGCTGGTCTTGAACTCCTGATCTCAGGTGATCCACCCGCCTTGGCCTCCCAAAGTGCTGGCATTCCTGGCGTGAGCCACTGTGCCCAGCTGCACTTTTTCTTTTCTACTTTGCATGACAGTTATTAGTTTCATATCCTAGCCTTTTCTTCACTACTAGACGATGAACTCCTTGAGAACAGGATCTCTGTCAGTTTTGCCTCTGTATTGGCCATAGCGTCACTCTCATTATATGCTAAAAGGTGTGAGTGGAGTGGATGAATGAGAGCTGAGGGAGGTGCTGTTGGTCAAATGTTCTTCAGGGAGAATTGAGAGTAGTAGCACAGTGCAAAGTTAGAGAGCAAATCCCCTCTGACTAAGAGAAGAAGTTTCAAAAAGAAGTGATCATAGACTGAACTGTACACATTGACCATGTATTTGATTGATTATCTGTGTATATTTTCTTCTCTCGTGCTTTCAGGTCTTTCTTAATTTTATTTTTATAATCTATTAAAGAGAACTTAGAGGATACATAAGGAAGTGAGAGAAAAGACATAAAGCAAATTGTTGAAAATCAAAAGACAGATTGGTTAAGAAGATGTTCAATTTACATTCAGTTGTACATGCACCCTCCGTCTCTTTTTAGTTTTTCCCCTCTGGTTATAATGAGATGGAACTGGGTCTGTAATAAATCTAGGAATTACATTGTGTTATGATAAATTAGGTGATATCTTTTTTTTTACAGTGATGCTTTTGGTGTGAAATTATACCTTTAGAATCATAGTATTTTACTTTATTTTATTTATTTTGAGACAGAGTCTTGCTCTGTCACTCAGGCTGGGGTACAGTGGTGCGATCTTGGCTCACTGCAACCTCCGCCTCCTGGGTTCAAGTGATTCTCCTGCCTCAGCTTCTGGAGTAGCTTGGATTACAGGTGCATGCCACTGTACCCGGCTAATTTTTTGTATTTTTAATAGAGACCAGGTTTCGTCATGTTGGCCAGGCAGGTCTCAAACTCCTGACCTCAAGTGATCCACTCGCCTCGACCTCCCGAAGTGCTGGGATTACAGGCATGAGCCACCGCACCTGGCCAAGAATCATAGTATTCTAGATTTAAATTCACAATTTTTGGAATAAATGGGATCTCAAGATTAAGTTATCCAATCACGCTTTACTAATCCAGAAACTGAAACACCACAAGATCAAATAATTTAGAGTCATATAGCTTGTACATGAAGGCTCAAAGGTAAAATCCAAGTGTCCTTACAGTTTAAGTGTCCTGTCTTTTACTGATACGAGAGTATTTCTTAATCTAATGACAAATATTCCCTGCATGATGTGCTTCAATAGCTGATCCTTCCTCAAAAAAGTGAACTATCCCCTAAAGCATTATTTGTTAAGTTTTGTTTATCACTTTAAAAATTCAGGCAAAGTTCACACAGCTGCAGACATAATTCTCCAAACAGCCTTATTTGTAGCTCATTTGAGGTATGGCCTTGGCACAAAAAGAGCAAAAGTCCTTGATTGCAGTTGAATCATTTCCATTATTGCAAGCATCTCTTCTTTTAAAAGCATACATTTATTGGATGTATATATACCACTGGCTTTGAAATGAAACTCAGTTTGCCGTAACTGAGCCTTAGAAATTCTGGCCCTACCATTTACACTCAGCCTATGTTCCTTGACCACACTGCAGTTTCTGGGCACACTGCTGTCAGCGACCTTCAGTCATGCCCACCAGAGCTGCTGTGGCAGCCACAGTTCCCAGGCCAAATGACAGGATGTACTCTAGGCCTTGGTGGTTAATGACCCTCTTACCGTCTATGCTCAAGCATGCCTGTAACTGATTAGCTCAGAATCGCCCGGAAGCTGAAAACAAGCAGATTGTTTATGGCTCATTTTGAGGAAGAGGGCTTTTATCAGGGCTGCGTGGCAATGGAATGATACTCAAGGATCGCAGCACTTCTTATCTGTGGAACTGAAGAAATGGGATGAGAGGTTGGAAATGACCTCTTGGGTTTCCTGCCAGCTTTGCTGTGAATCTAGGAAATAACAGGCTGGAGTTACTTGTAATCTTTTTAATTGAAGTATAACAGACACACAGAAAAGCACATTGATTAGAAATCACAAGGTGAGCATCCATTTAATGAAGACTAGAATTCCAAATTAGATGTATCTGTTCTTTAGTGCCAAATTCTGATAATAAATATTTTCACCACATTGATCACAAACTACTGTTTCTAGTACCTCTTTTATACCACGTGACTTTGTTTTGTGATTTTTAAAGTGATATGAACGCAGTTGAAATGGTACAGGAGATATGGTACTCTGATATGAGACTGTTACAATAGTGGTTTAAGAATGATATTTACTTTCTCTGGAATAATTTATGTTCATGGTAGATAATTTGCAAAATATAGAGAAGCAAAGTATAGATAACAAATCTCAGAAATCAGTATTCAACATCATCATCCAGAACTAATCATGGATAACATTTTCCAGTATAACATTTGAAATGCACATATGCCACATGTACATATAAATTTAAACAATTGTTTGAATTATATTGTGCATGTTGTTTAGTAACTTTTATTAATTAAAAAATAAAATGATACAAAATTTTTGAATAGCTGTAGTATAACTGTTATATGAGCATATTGGCATCTATTTAATAAATACTGATTTTTAGTTATTTGTGTGCAGTTTTGCACTAATAAATATTGCTTGATGGTCACTGTTGTATCTGAATATTAGTTTTTAAAAATTTTTAAGTACATCCTTAGAAGTAGAATTGCTGGATTAAATAGCAAACACACTTTAATATATTTGATATATATTGCTAAATCATCCTTTAGAAAGTTGGTACCACTTAATACTCATCAACATAATTCAACATCAGTGGACGAGATTCTCTGATTCCTAGAGCCACTGCCAATGCTCTAAATTATACTTTAAATAAAAGAGACTTAAAATTTAATGGATTAAAACTTCATCTTGGCCGGGCATGGTGGCTCATGCCTGTAATTCCAGTACTTTGGGAGGCTGAGGTGGGCAGATGACCTAAGGTCAGGAGTTCAAGACCAGCCTGGCCAACATGGTGAAACCCCGTCTCTACTAAAAATTCAAAAAATTAGCCAAGCGTGGTGGCACATGCCTGTAATCCCAGCTACGCAGAAAGCTGAGACAGGAGAATCACTGTAATCATGCCTGTAATCCCAGCTACGCAGAAAGCTGAGAAAGGAGAACCTGGGAGGTGGAGGTTGCGGTGAGCCGAGATGGCGCCACTGCACTCCAGCCGGGGCAACAAGAGTGAAACTCTGCCTCAAAAAACAAAAAAAAAACAAAAAAAAAACCTTCATCTTGTTTTAATATGCATTTTTTATTATCAATATAAAAAATTTTAAATGTTTCTTGCTCATTGTTTATGTCTTTTGTCCATTTTATTGAAGTATTTTTCTTATTGCTATGTTAGATTTGTTTATAGATAGGTATGCAGGTACTGTTCCCAGTTCCTCATTGTCCTTTCAATTATTGATCACCTATAATCATAGCTGAGATCAACAGACTTACCAGAACTAATTTGACATGAATCCTAGATACTAAAAAGAAATGTTCTTTTTCATCACTCTCAAATGACTCTTTAACATCTGCAGCTTTTTCTTTTTGATTTCAATATGTATGTGCCCAGGAAAAACCCATGAATAGCACAATAAGTTGGTGACTATGATCTTTCCTCAAATGGAAAGGAGTAAAACAGCACAATCGTGCTTTTACATTCTTCATTGGAATGATTTGGAATACAATTAATTGCCTTATTTTTAACTTTTCTGCTACTGTTTATAGTGGCTATTAACTAATATTTGCTTAGTGATTAGTGTTATTCAGAATTAGTATGGAAGCTGATTGGATTTACATGTTTCTAGAACTACGAGTGGATTTAACTGATTTGCCAGGAAAGAACTTAAATATATTTTAAGTTTTAATTCAATATTTATTCTAGGTGACAGATTCTTTTTAAGGACTGGCATTGAAAAGTCTGTTTATTGTGGCTTGTAATAAGACATTTCAAAATTAATGTAGGCCCTTTGAAGGGTATTTATTTCAACATTTACCTAGTAAATATTTGGATACTATCTGAGTGCCTGAAGCAAACTGTAATAGCTAAAGTCAATGTCACAGGGATTTGCATAGTTCATCAGTTTCAATGCAAACATATCATCCTGTAATATGATAGTATTTATTGAGAAAATTAGATACTTCAGATTTGATGAATATCTTAGAAGCTAGTGGAAAGTGTTTTATAATCCGGAAAAAAGCCAAAATTATTTTACTCATTAAAATTGTTCTAATAAATTGTTTTCCTTCATTTAATTTATTCTACTTTAAGTCATTTAAAAAGACTGTGTGCAGCCTACATGTAATATGATTATGATGTTCTGGTCAGGTCAGCTAAAAGAACAACATTTTTTCTCAATGAACAGGAGTTAATGAAGTGTGAGCAATGCATAAGCGTGAAAATGGAAGCTGTAGCAAGGGGCTGGAATGTAAGGCAAGTTTGAGGTCATGGAAATTCCCGTTTCAGGCAGACAATGTGTTGTTTAACTGAAGATAGCTTTTTTGAGAATGATGGCTGTTCATATGGATTGTTAGTAATAAGAACTTTAATGTGAGAAGGGGAATTGGCTACATATAGATAGTCAAAATGTTTTGTCTTGTAAGTCGTTGCCTCTTTGATGGAACTGTGACCACTCCCTCCTTGGACCGTGTGCTCTTGATTACAGCACTATGACTATAATGCTGGAAAAGATGAGAGGAAGCTTCATGGCTAGATTACCCTGGATACCCTCATGAAGGACACTTTCACATTTTTATGACTTCAGGAACTCACTTGATATTCCTGTGACTCGGTTACCCCAAATGCAAGGCAAGAAAGTTGAACCTGATGCTTACTAGAACCCCTTCTGTATCTTCCTATGTACTATGACTTCTAAGAAAACAAGATAGATCAGATGAGGATAATCCTATCCTCTTACCACCAATTCCTCCAATGCACTGAGCCAAAATCTGCTTCTCTTCCTCTTTCAATAGTAAGTAATAATAATAACAATAATAATAAATCTCTGTGTAAGAACAATGCAAGTTCAACATTTTTGACTAAATGCCTGGATCTGACCTATTTCCGCTAGCCTTCATAAGGACTTCATGCTTGGAACTATCCTTTTTTTCTGTTTTCCTGTGTCATCAGTTTCTCCACAGCCACCACGTGATTGCCATCAGCACAGCCTTCATGCATGCATCTTAAAACAAGTAAACCACCTTTCACCTCACTTCTCCATTACCACAACTTAAAAAGAAGAAGAAGAAGAAGAAGAAGAAGAAGAAGAAGAAGAAGAAGAAGAAGAAGAAGAAAAACTTGTCTACACTTGCTGGCTTTACCTGCTGGCTGGCTTTACCCCCAGTTTTCTCCACAATCCATGCTAATTGGATTTCCATCTACACCACTGCTCTGAAATGTCACTCATAAATGTATCCAGTTGTCTACCCCTTGCTAGAGCCAATGGTCAGTTACTGGCCATCAGCTTTCTTGGCCTGTTAGCACTATTTCACTTTCATGACCTTGCATCTTGAAACCCTTTCTTCTCCAGACATTTCTTCCCACCCTTGCTAGATTTCCTTCTATTTCACTGGACATTTTCTCTCTATTTGTTTGTTGGTTCTTTGACTGGCCCTCTGAAAGTTGGTGTCCTTCAGCATCTTGGTTGCTAAAGATATGGGTAGAATTTTAACACACAGAGATAAACAGGAGGAGGACTGGGAAAAGAAGAAAAGGTAAACATGCTGTAAATTTTACAGAGAAGTTCTGTTTGGCTGGAGAGGAGGTGAAAAGGAGATTCATTTATGGGAGAAGTTTGAAACATCCCATCAAATATATAAGATTTACACTGAGACTAGAAGAAGATTTCTAGGGACTGTGAACCTTCCATTTTTTCTAGTCCTGAAATCAGTGAAATGTCAAAAGATGCTTACTCAGTGGGGTTGGTCAGTTAACTAGGCCTCATATTGAAGGTAGCAATATCCTTTTATTGGAAACCCAAGTCTTAGCAATGTCCCAGTAGAGAAACCAAGACTGTGTCATCATAGATTTTTTCTTCTTGGTATGGTTTATTCAGAAGACACTCTAGGGTCTGGAGCTGAGCCTATAGATATTTAATCCTTAATTACCTAAGTATTTATTGAACTTTACCATGTGAAAGGCACAGATAGGTGAGACTCTCTTGGATTAATATACCAGAATTTTTGTTAGAATGAACTAAGGTGCCGCCTGTGAAAATACTGACCTCACTCATATAAAACATTTTTTCTGTGGTTTTTCAGTGTACTACCAAACATGGGATGGTATCGATAGCAAACGTTTAGTTGGTTGTAATAGGATATTAAATGTGATTGTTCTCTTTTTTGTATTTGCAGTTTTTTTGTAAAAGTCTTATAAATTATATATTGGTTTGAATTTCTTGTGTGCAAAAGCATCTATATGTAGAGAAGCTGAAAATTATTGCCGAAGAAGAAAACACATTATGTAGATCAACAAATAGCTGTCATTTTACCAAGAAAAATCGGTAACTCTTTTAAGTGATAAGCCTTCTCCCTCAGGAAATCGCAACTTCAGCTTTTAGGAAACAACTCTGTCTACTCGTCCATCTTCATCCAGGAATGAACTGGGCAAGCAGTAGTTTTTCAAAGAAAACAAATCTCCTACATAGATTTACTCTATGTATTTTTGCCAGCTCCTTAGTAACTGTTCAGTTTTGATATCACTAAAGATTTAGAGTAAGCCTGATTTACCAAATCTAGCAGTTTTAAGACCCAATAACTTTTGTGGGAGACAAAGGGTGTGGGGTAACTTCCCACCAACATATGTATGTGTCCAGGGGGTGAGTCCACCCTCATGTGACCAGACCGCTTGGCCACTTATAGAGTGGCTGTCGAGGTTAAGGTATCTGGAATCTAGTAATATTTCAAAGGATGGGACAAGGTAGATTTCCCAACCTTCTTTTCAGTACTTGTTACTTAGCTGTTGTTTTTCATTTTAATTATTGTTGAAATTCAACCAGATTGATTTTATTTTGAAGGTCCTTTCAAATGTTTGCTAACAATGTATTCTCTTTAAATGTTTGGAGAAAATTATAAGTGATTTATAAGATTTATCTTAGAAAATTTTTATAAACAATGTAATTCAGACATGAGATTATACTATCCCATTCATCTTAACCTTTCTTGATTTGAAAAAAATTATATAAACATTTTAAGCATAAATTTGACTTAAAATTAAATAAAAAATGTATATTTTATTGTTATCATATGAAAAATCTAACTCATGCTATTTGTGGATGAAGCCTAATTTTTATATTTAAATTGCTATAACTATGTACATTTTTTTCTTAGGTCTTCTTTTCAAATTCGTTTTTCACCTTAAATATTGAGATGCTGATGCACATAACTTGTACTTGCATTTATTATGTAAATAATGAAATGCAATATTTTATCTTTTTATTGGATTCCAGATATAGATAAATAATTTTTGTATACTTAAGAATAAAGAAAATATTCCCCCCCAGAAATATTTCATAAATAATTTTAAAACTTTTTAACGAACACTTAAATGGAGGAGAAGAAGAATCAAAAGTATATGCTTAGTAGGTAAATGTGCCAGCACCATATGTAGAATTTTATGGCTGGAGGGGAGGTGAAGAGGATATTTGTTTTAAATTAATATACCAGAGAGTGACACAGAATCACTAGTTATTCAAAAGCAAAACTCTAGAGAAATTGAGATAACATAGAATGGTAGCATTTATCTGAGAATTTGTCATAGGGAGATTTTGAGTGACTAATTCTTTGTTTTTATTTTGTTTTGGGTGTATGAGGGAAATAGTAAAAGGGGTATGGAGGTCATGCAAGGATTTGTCTCTTTGCTTCTGTGGAAGAAACGTGGAGCTCAAGTTCCTGGGTACATGAAGACTGCTTGATAATTCATATTCCTCCCACTTCTTCCTTCTCCTTTCTCTTCCTTCACTTTTTATTTAGTAAATATTTCTTGAATGCCTTGAGTCTGAAAGATGGATTAGACTCAAATCATGTCTACAAAAAGCTATGAATCTGATAGTAGAGACATCTACAAAAATACACAAATAATAGGTAAATGTAAGAATAAGGCTGGGTGTGGTGGCTCACACCTGTAATCCCAGCACTTTGGGAGGCCAAGGCAGGAGGATTACTTGAGCCCAAGAGTTTGAGACCAGGCTGGGCAACAAAACAAGACCCTATCTCTACAAAAAAAAAAAAAAAGAAAATTAAAAAAGAATAAACTACATGTGAATGTAGTGGAGAGAATTATTGTTCATCCAGCGACTGTCAAAGAAAGCTTTACCCAGGAAGTGGCATTTGAGCTGGATCTGGAAAGGTGGAAGGAGAAGGCACTCTAAGCAGAAGGAACATCATGAGCAAAAGCACAGATGAGGGGCTGTCTGACTTTTTCAGGGAGCCATGAATAGACAGGGCTAGAGCTCTGGCTTGGAGTCTGATTGTTGACGAATGACATAGTAAGAAATTTGGACTATAGATAGTAAGTCCCAAATTATTTGAAGTAGAGGGATTTCACTGTCAGATTTTTTTCATAAACTTCTTTTATATTGCATTCTTTTTTCCATTTTTTTATTTCCATAGGATTTTGGGGAACAGGTGGTGTTCAGTTACATGAGTAAGTTATTTAGTGATGATTTGTGAGATTTTGGTGCAACCATCACCTGAGCAGTATACACTGAACCCAATTTGTAGTCTTTTATCCCTTACCTACTTCCCATCCTTTCCCCCTGAGTCCCTGAAGTTTATTGTGTCATCCTTATGCCTTTGCATCCTCATAGCTCAGCTCCCACTTATGAGTGAGAACATACAATGTTTTGTTTTCCATTCCTGAGTTACTTCTCTTAGAATAATAGTCTCCAATCCCATACAGGTTGGTGTGAATGCCATGCATTCATTCCTTTTTATGGCTGAGTAGTATTCCATCATATATATGTATGTATATACCACATATATATATATATATTCCATCATATATATGTATGTATATGCCACATGTATATATACATATTCCATCATATATATATGTGTGTATATATGTGTGTGTGTGTGTGTATATACACACACCACAGTTTCTTTATCCACTCGTTGATTGATGGACATTTGGATCTGTTCCACATTGAAATTATATCAAGTACTCTCTCAGACCACAGTGGAATAAAATTGGAAATAAATTCCAAAAGGAACCTTCAAAACCATGCAAATACATGGAAATTATATAGCACACTCCTGAATGATCATTGGGCCAACAATGAAATCAAGATGGAAATTTAAAAATTCTTCTACCTGAACGACAATAGTGATACAACCTATGAAAATCTCTGGGATACAGCAAAGGTGGTGCTAAGGGGAAAGTTCATAGCCTTAAATGTCTACATCAAAAAGTGTTTCATAAACTTTTATAAATTATAGATTATTGGAGGGGAGATTGATGAAAGACCAAATAGGAGGCTATTGCAGTAGCCCAGAATGGTTTACTTATATCTTGGTAACAGAAGCAGATATGATGACCAAATACGTGTAGGACATTTCATATAATTAAGGAAATGACAGAATAGGCCAAACAATATTTTTTTGAATCCTGTATTGACTAAGACTTTGACTAGAGAGAGTCTTCAGTTAGAAAGTAATTCTATAGGAGCAGTACTGAAAAAAAAATCTCTATGTCGTTACTGATTAACATAACACTGACTGTTGTAAAAGAGAAACTCCTAAATCTCAGTGGCTTAAAACAATAAAAGTTTATTTCTCATATAAAGTTCAAGAGGTGTTGGGTGATGGGGAGGAGTACTCTTCCTCTGACGTCTTCAACAAATGGCTTCAAAATCCTCCTGGGTATTGACACTCATCAACCAGTTGATAGACAAGGAAAGGGAGGGAGGGTAATGGATTCCATGGAAGGTTTTTATGGGCCAAGCCTGGGAATGGCATGTATCACCTGCATCCATATTCTGATGTATAACTCAGTCTTGTGGTCACATTAATGCAAAAGGACTGGACAATATTGTCTCACTTTTTGCCCAGGATGACAGGGAAACAAGTTTAGTGAACAACCAGACGGACTCTGAAATGCTGTCATTGCCTTGGGGAGACTCGGTTTTTTAATGGAGACAGTGCTCTCCTGGAGACCTTGGACATCAGTGCCTTCTGGCATAAGCAGTTTTTAGGCAGGGAGTCCTCCAATTATGGAGAGCCAGCCTACCAGAAACCAAGAGCCCAAACTCTTTACGCAACAACAGGCTTTTCCTAGAAGATGGAATTAGCTGAACAGCCCCTGTAGTGTACTGTTTGCGCCTAAGGAAGCTGCTTTACATTTTGATTTTGTTGTATATCAGAAGACTGGCTGACACAAAACAAGAAGGCTTATCTTATAGCCTCTGATATGTCCTGTTACTTCCTGCTGCCAGGAAAATGCTTAAGACAGCATGTTAATTTAGGAGGGATTTTCAAAACTATATGGAATGACTCAAATTTTATATTTTTCAAATATAGACATCTTTGTTATTATAAATATGTACATTTAGACTGTTACTTCAGTGAAGCCTCAGATATACCAATTTTTGCTCTGCACTTGTCCCTGGTGCCTTCCAGAGTATCTGGCATACCATTGTCTCAATAAAAATAGGCTGAATAGATAAATATATATGTGAATGCACAAAGACTGGAAATGTACATCAGATGTTATTTAAATATATTTTAAGTTACAAAATATCCCCTTGCTTAAACCTGTCGACTTCAGATTCAGAAGAGTCATACCCTGATGAGATTTACTGAGCAGCTATCAGCCTAGCCCTTCCAGCACAGCCCTATTTGTTGACTCACTCCCTAGGAAGAATCAGAAACAAAATTACCGAAGTGTAGCCAAGAATTTAGTTATAAGAATATTTATTCTGGCTGGGTTCAGTGACTCATGTCTATAATCCCAGCACTTTGGGAGGCTGAGGTTGGAGAATCACTGGAGCTCAGGATTTCAAGAACTGAGCAACAGGAGTTCACCCTGGGCAACATAGTAAGGTCTGTTCTCCACTAAAAATTAAAAAAAAAAAAAAAGTTAGGTGTGGTGGTGTGTGCCTGTAGTCACAGTTACTTGGGAGGCTGAGGCAGGAGGATCACTTGAGCCTGGGAGGTCAAGACTACAGTGAGCTATGATTGCCCTACTATTCTCCAGCCTGGGTAACAGTGAGACCCTGTCTCAAAAAAAAAAAAAAAGTTTATTCTAGAATGATTTCTTAAATGTTTATTTAAATTTAAATGTTTAAATAGATATATAGTTAAGTATAAACATTCTCAAATCTAACTCATGGTGAAAAGAGCAAGGAGGCTCTTCAAATTCATTTCTCGCAGAAAGTAACAAATTGGCTGCTCTCTTTAAAGCCTCTGCCTATCTGCTCCGCATCTTTTTCTGCATATCCTGGGGTAACAGCTTATGTTCCAGAGGCAGCTCGGAAGTCTCTGATGGTCACCATACAGGCTTCACTCACTCCAAAAATAAACATTGTAATTACAACCACCACCACAGTGGGCGTGAGGAGACTTTCACACATTTATATGTCACAGAACATCAAGGGTGGAAATTGTATTGAAGCACCGTTATCTGAATCTCTAACAAAGCACACACCTGGTATTTAATAACACATTAGTCATGCAAAGGGAAGCTTTTAAACTTAAAAAATGGAAGTCTGAAAGCAACTGCAGATATGATTTTTAAAAATAACTTTTGTAGCAAGCGGTGTCTGATGTGGTTGTCCTATTTAAAGAGAACCATTAGTACTGTCTGTAATGCAATAGCCAAACGTATTGACCAGAGCAAAAGTTTAGCAAAATGCCTTTTTCCCAAGAACATTTGCTTTTGCCTGTGGAATGCTGACAAGTAGGATGCTGTGCTCAGGCATGGAAATGATAAATACTGTCTCTTCATGTCAGATTACTGATCACATTAAATAATCCACAGCCCTTGCTATCTGCAGACTCTCCAGCACTAACTAACTAGAAGCAGCTTATCATTTACCAGTAGTTGTGCTCACCCGATGGCACCATTTTCATAGATTATGAAGCCATTTCTAAAAAGTAGAGCTCCTAAATTTAAACTAAAACATCTCAGGAGCCATTTGTTGGGGAATGTGGTTTGGGCCCAAATACACTGGCTGAATAGAAGAATAGCTTTATATAACTTCTCTGATTGATTAAAAGTCTTAATGATGAAAGCTCAGAGTTAATCTTAAAATTATTCAATAGAATTTGCTCATGGCCCTCAACTACTGCCTGCTCCACCTTCTTGCTCCCAATTCTGGTGTTATCCCATTCTGGTATTCTGTTCCCACCAGTTCATTATGCCAGGGTCTTGCTTCCTGTTCAAGTCCTTGGTGGTGGTTAGGATATGGAGTTTGTAAATGTAAGATTGAATCGGTGGGGAATAACGTTATCTCACTGATGCAAGATACTATTATTAATTCCATTTTACAGAAGATAAAACCAAGCCACAGAGAGGTTGAGTAACTTGCCCAAGGTTATGTCACTAGTTAGAAGGAAAGCTGGGATTCCAACAAAGGAAGTCTGGGTTTATTTCAAAATGCAATGCTTATACATAATAATAGTGCCAGGCTTATTATTAATCAGTAAGTATTCACTGGACACCTATTAAGTCCGCGACTTACAAGTGTGGATATTCTACATTTAGTGATAAAGCAGTGGGTAATGTATGGGCCACAGTTTTAGTTATTAGAGCTAGTTCTTAAGAGTGAAAAATTATTTCTTTATTCAATTTGAATTTGTTAAATGGGGATATTCTGTGCAAGGAACTTTGAGACTAGAGCATTAAATAAATGATGCTTGCATCAAGGATTGTGATGGGAGGGGATTTGTCATGTACATTAGTTTATGATATAGGACACAGAATTAGGAGGTGCCAAAAGACAGGTAATTATAAGGATCCATGGATACAGGGGGAAAGATTAGGGTTGAAGCAAATAAGGAAGGGTTTGAGAGCAAAGAGATAGTATTGCAGCTTAATTTTGAAGGATGGATAGCATATGAACACAATTGATATAAAATGACTGTGATGAAGGATTAAGAAGGCTAGCGGAGAATTTTAGAGGAAAGAGTTTGATTACCTTTGATTTTGCCTGTTGAAGGGTAGAAGTAAGCTAAGGTTGGAAAAGTGAGTTAGCATATCATGGAGGACCTTGAGGAGAAAGAAAATCCAACTACCATGTATTAAGTACCTAATATATGCCAGGCATTTTATATACTTTTCTCATGTAATTCTCACAACCACAAATAGTAGTTGTGTTTTGTGTTCTACCAAGAAAAAAAAACAAAAGCCTGGACAGACTGAGGAACTTTCTCAAAGTCATTTAGTAATCCACTAGGATTTGAATTCATGCTTGTGTGGATCCTAGCATCTGTTCTTTCCATTTCATCATGACCTCTTTCTTTTGAAGGCAATAAGAAACCCTTAAAGACTTCTTAGGACAGTACATGGTATCTGGCACCAGTTTGCCTGAGTTAGAAGGAGGCAAGGCTAAGGGATATGAGTGTCCTTAGCAGGAAACTGGCAGGTGAATGAAGAGTAAGAAATCATCTTCAGGACATGGCAGAAATGAACTCTAAAAGGTTTAGTACTATTTAGATTTTGTAGTATAGTAGGAGGTATTGATAAACATAAACTGGGTAACCTGTTTTTAACTCTGAAGTTTGTGGTTGAACCTGCTTTCCTGTCATCTAGCTGCCAGTCTTTGTAATTCTGGACCCTTCCTTGAGCCATTTTTATCACTTTCACCTTCATATGAGGGTTTGCATTAAAAACAGAACCATATTGCACTAAATAAAATCCACCCAGAGCTCCTGGCATCAACCTTTCAATGGAATGTGTGTTTTAATGGTTGTCAGTTTTCCCTCCATTGGGATTCCTATGGCGTTAATTCCCAAACACAGAACGGTATTTAAATGCTCTCCTAAGGTCCAGAGGAAAAAAAGTGAAGGAGCTATTCTCAGGCACTTGTGGGGCAAGGAAGGAGGATGCAGAGTGGAGGAAGAAGGGGTTTTAGTTTTGTTTTTAATTCCAGTTCAATCTTACTTTGTATATTCCTCTATAGTCAGAAACAATGGAATGTCCTAGAGCCCTTTAGTGAAGAATGAAGCAAGATAAGAAATTAGTAAATGAGTATAGTGTACATTATCCGGGTGATGGAATAGCCTGGAAGCCCTGACTTCACCACTAAGCAATCTACACATAACAAAATTGTACATGTGCCCCATAAATTTGTACAAATAAGAAAATAAAAAATAAAGCAGGTGCTTAGTGTTCCATAAAGGTCATCAAAATAAAACAAACCATGTAGCGTGGTTCCTGCCATTTCTATACTCCCCTTCCCTATATTTTTAGCATGTTAGTACATGGGTTTTGATTTACAATCAACTTTTTATTCTCAGAAGTTCTTTTAAGCATCTTTATCCATTTATGAGACAGTGGAACAAAATAGCACCAAATTATAGTTTGATGTGAAATCTTTGGTTTTCCCTTGGAGATACACTTCATTCGAGTAAGTAGAGATCATAGGCTAAATTAGGCCATTGTGACTAAGATACAGTGCATCATCCAATTCTATAAAAACAGAGTGCTTGACTGAAAGCAATGATAGCTATTAAAAAATATAAAATTGGAATTAGAAGAATTGAGAGGAAACCACTTCCAGGAGTCACTGACTATTTAAAATATCCAGGAAATTTTTCTCTTAAGTCTGGCTTGGCATTCATGATTCTTCTAATTCCCAGAAAATTAATATGTGAACTTGAACGGATTTTGTGATCACTTGTAACCTCCAGAAAATTGGCGGACTTGGATGCTGAATGCATCGTAAGCTTCCTTACAGATCTCCAGCCTAGTTTTAAAATAGATGCTTTGCATTAGGATTTAGCCAAATACTTCGTTAATAGTGGCAAATGTTGTATTTTTCTGTGACTACTATTTTTTTTTCCTTAACATCCAGGCATTTTAGGAACCTCCAAAGCAGTGAATTTCAACAAATTGGGTGCTTCATCTGCTTCAGGACAAACACTTTCAGCTATTTGTTACAAAACCTGGGTATTTTTCAGGCATTGGATTAGTCTTAAGAAAAATGTTTTCATCAAAATGTTCTAAATTCTTACATTAAGTGTCTTAGATAAAGCCATTTTTAGAAGAAAATTCTTGATGTTGGCAAAAGGTAGATACCTGGAAAAATTTCCTGTCTTTTCTCCTTAAACTGGAACTATACCAATTAGAGTTTCCCAGCGTAACACACTTCATTCATATGGTACCATGTGACTTTAAAAAATCTCAGATGACGAGAAGGAATCTTCATTTTCCAAGCTTAAAAAACAAGAAGTTAGTCAGACTTGTGAACAAGAAGACACTGTGGAGGGTGGTTAGGGCTCTTGCAGGATACTAAAAAATGATCAAGAATTATGTTTGGTTTTGTCCCCTAGCCATCATGCAGTGTTTCTTTCATATCCTAAAGATGCTACCAGGATGAGGAGGCCAGCATTCGTGGGAATTGGTGGCAAGTGTTGGAGGGGTGGGTGGCAGAGGCAGTGAAGGTGAATGATGCTGGCGTTGGAGGAAAGCAGTGAAGTAAGGATAATGACAAATAGGAAAATGTCACTTTTTCCAATTCTGGTAGTTCAGAGCTTTCTCATTCTCTTAGTCTTTGCTTCTTTCACCATGACACTATGGCTGGAGCCCAGGAAGGAAAAGGATCCCCATGACTAAAACCAGTGACCTTTCCAATTTTCCATCCTCCAGTGTTGTATGACAATGCTGTGCTTTTGATACCTCTCGGTGCAGCTGTGCTGGGAGTCTCTTACTCATGAGACTATCTTCCTGGAATACAGTTGCCAAACACATACTGACCCACCTACTGTCTGCATCAGCTATTAAAACACAGACCTGCTACTCAAGAAACTCACCATCAGTAGGGGAGACAGACATGAAGACAGATAATTATACTATTATGGCACAGGTTGGGGGAAGTAGGAGAATCCTCACAAGGCTATGGGAGTGTAGGGTAGGAAGCTACTGCAGCCTCACCAACTGCCATGAAGCAGGGACTGCCTGTCTGAGTCTGCATCCTCTGTGTAGTGCGGCCTTTGTCTAAACGAAGTCCTGGGTATCAGAAAATGATCGAGAAAGGGGATTAGCAAAGCAGAGATTTAACAACTGAATGTACAATGTTGGTAGCTAATAAGAATGCCCTCCTTCCCCAATCCACTAAGCTGAAAGGATAGCAGGGAAAGAAGGAAGCCATTGTGTTTCACTGTAAAGTCTCCTCAGCAAAAATCAGTTGTTTTCTCGCTGAACTAAATCTGGCCTTTGTTTAGTGAGTTTCCTTTGTGTGTGTGTGCCTTCTCTGGTCTTTTCCCAGCATCCTTTTATTATCAGGGACAGAACACTGTGACCTTTTGCGCAGGGTTAAAATAACAGCAGTAGCTGAAATGAAGGTTGAATTTTGCTGACTGGTTTACATCCTCCCTGTAACTTGCTGTCTGCATCAGCAAAGCAGGTCACCCTTCTGCCCACAGCTTCCAGTAATGTTGAAGCTGTCAAGGCAATTAAGTCTTTTTACCCTTTTAAGTTGATGTAACATTTCACCCTTTCCATTCCTGGACATCTACTCACTCCCATTCTGTTACCAAGTTGTTTCCAGCATTCCTGGGACCATTTACTCCCCATTCCATTTTACAACTTTGACCCATATTTGAAACTTCACAAGTTTAACCCATTGTAGTTCCTATGGCTTCTGTAGTTTTCGCCTTGTTTTAGGACAGGAATAAATACTTTTATTCCTTGGGGGCGGGGATAGGTATCATCAATACCTGGTATCTTCACTATGAGGTGAATAAATTGATCTATAGGAAACGATAAATGCTACTTACACGAGAGAGGGTAGCTTATCCCCATCTTACTGAAAAAGAACTAGGACTTCAACAAGCCAATTGACAGATAGGGACTAAAATCTATGTACAAGGCATTTTGCTGGCCCCTTAGGGTTATGTGTTGAGGAATATATATTCTCCTAAATTATATTAAGTCAGGAATGACTGAGGTGATATTGGGATTTTCCATGCTCTTCCTTACAGTCTTTATTTTATTTTATATTTTGGTGTTGGGGAGACCCTTTCAATCCTGTTTTTTATCTGCCCCAGCTATTCCTCTGTCTCTAATATTCCCATCTTTCACAAACAGACCCAGATTTTTTTTCTCATTAATGAGTACTTCAAGTTGAAGGTCAACTATGCCTTAGTTCTGGGAATGACTGAGGAAGAGAGGGAAGAAGGAAAGGAAACTCAAGAACTCACCCATCTTCCTTACACTCTGAAAATAGATTCCTACTGCTGAATATGTTACCTATTCCTTCATCTTTCCTTTCACTCCCATGTTTCAATGGAAAAATGCTCTTAGTAGCCAAAGTTTGGGTTTTTATTGAAATATAGATGAATGTAAAGCTGTCTAAAACAAAGGCCACACCACATCATCTGTTTGTCTCAGCCTTCCCTCTGCAGGATGATCCTGTAAGATAAAAGTGTGATGGCTTTTTTCTTTCCCCTCAGCGTCCACACCATTATCCCAAATAGAAACCTACACGAAACTCTCAAAGGATAGCTTGCTTCAGATGGAGGCGTGATGTGGGATTCTGTTTCCAGGGAACTAGGGAAAGGAATAACACTGGTAGATGGTAGACCTTAGAAGAAAGTCATGAGAAGGAGCAGAGAAATTCATTCCAGCATGATTAGGAATCAGAACCAGCGGGGTTCAGATACATCCCTGGGACTTAGCCTTCCATGGTTCTTACTCCTAACACTGAAAAGCTGTGCTTCTCGGACTTTCGTGTCCATACAAATCAGCTGGGGGATTTTGTTAAAATGCAGTTTTAATTCAGTAGGTCTGATCTAGTTTGAGATTTGCATTTCTAACAAGTTCCCTTTGCTTCTGGTCTAAGGATCACCCTTTAAGTAACAAGACTCTTAACTATCCATCATTATGTAAAAAGAAGCAGGATAAGAAGATACTTGAAGTTAGGCCTACTAAATTTTTCAAGTTGCTTTGTAGGTAATACAGACATCCCCTTTTCAAGTCATTCTCCTTCTGCTCCAGTTCCCCACTTCCCCTTCTCTCATGTCTGAAAGGTTGGCAGCCGTTTCATCAGTCCTCTCTGCTATAAATGAATCCAAGTTATCCTGGAATGAGGTCACATTTTCCAAAAGCATGTTTCTAGTCTATGGTGAAGGGGGAGGGTCTGCTTGAACAGTTGAGGCTTGGGAAGCATATTCTTTGTAAAACACAGCAGAGTCTGAGTAGAGTGTGGATCTGAGGACTTTTCCTAGGCAAAGGAAGTGGGGAGGCCCAGAGCAGCTGCGTGTGCTTTTCTAATCCAGCTCCTTGGATTTATAGAAATAGACCGCTGGCATGTTTAAGGCATCCCAGTTAACTGCAGCTGAGAAAAAGTCTCCATCATTTCTGACTGAGCTATCCAGCCTCACACCAAAGTCTCTATCATTTCTATTGGCCCCCAGAAGCTTAATCGTAGTTTGACTGGTGATGAATGGATTAATCCAGATTATCATCACGACTTCTTGAAATTACGTTCCCTGTAGATTTGGCTTTTCAGAAAGAGTCCACCTATCAAACATTCTGAATGAAATGAAAAGATTTAAAGGTTTCCCAGAATTCATTTGAGAACAATCTAATTTAAAACTGCATATTTTTCCATGAATGTTTAGTGAGCCCTTGCTATGTGGACCCTGTGTTGAGTACTCGGGAATATAGCGGTGAACCAAATGAAGGCAGTAACTGCCCTCATGACCATAGGGAACTGCCTATGGTCTCTATCAGGGGGACAGCTTCTTAAGCTGTATTAGCTTGGGCTGCCAGGACAAATACCACAGTCTGGATGACTTAAACAACAGACATTTATTTTTTCACAGTTCCAGAAGTTAAAAGTCTGGAATCAAGGTTCCAGATGGTTTAGTTTCTGGTGAGGCTGTCTTCCTGGCTTAAAGATGGCCATCTTCTCACTACGTCCTTCACATGGACTTTCCATGTGAGAGGCAGAGAGAGAGAGCTTTCTGGTGTCTCTTCCTATAAGGATCCTACTAATCCTATCATGTCATAGCCCCATCCTAAAAGACCCCACCCTAATGACCTCATTTAACATGAAGTACTTCCTTAGTATCCCCTATCTCCAAATACAGCCACGCTGAAGTTAGAGCTTCAATATATGAATTTTGGGTGGACACGAACAGTCCATAGTACAAGTAAACACACAAGTAAATCCCAATTACAAAGCATAGTACATCCCAAGAAGGAAAAAAAGGCTCTTTTTAGAGCTGCGTTCCATGGAATTGTTATAGAAAGCTTACTTTTATTATCCACTAAAAATATAAATCAGAAGAGCCAGGAGTGTAAAATTGAGAATGATATCGTATTCTGCATTCTTTCTTGGAACGCTGAATCTATTTTCTTTGTACTTGCCTCAAGGCCCACATAATAATCTTTGACTTCCTTCAAGAGAATATGATCGTCTTGTAAAATGTAACTATGGCCATTGCCTGACTCTTGAAATGTAATTACATTTCTAAGTACTTCACTTTTTGGTATTCAGCGAAATGAGAGAAAGGAAAAAAAAAGCACTCTGTATAGAGTTTCATTCCCAATTTTTTTTTCACATTTTGTTTAATATCTAAAGATTCTTGTTATAATGAATTTAAATCTTTTTTGTTATGGTGATTCTTTTTTAAGTAAAGGGGTAAAATTGAGAATGCACTGATGTGAATTTCAGTCTTTCAAACTGAAGTTTTATAAATTAAATATAATGTCACTTTTTGGCAGAAGAAAATTAATGTGGGAAATTTTTAGAAGTTTTTATCCAAACGAAAACAAACTTGGCTAAGTAATGAGGAGACTGCTGAATGTAAGACCCTATATTACGCACAGCTTGTAGTTATTCCCGATTGTAAAATGCACTATTAAAAGTTGTTTGTGGACTCAGGGGTCAGTGGTCTCCTTAACATCTGATGCCCATGTTACACTTTCCTGTTTCTATTGGGGAAGACGGGGGAGTCTCCTGTTCGAGAGAGGCCTGTCCCTCAGAGAACAAGAAAGATGTGCATCCCACTTTAACTGCTGAAGGAAGGAAAAGGAATTGGGAGGCCTAATGAACATGGAATTTGACTTTCACAATGTATTTCTCATGGATAGATTCTTGGAGAATTGTGTCTGTTTGGGGGCATTTAAGAGGGATATTGAAAGAGAAGAGCTGTTACAGATGGAGAACAAGATGGTGGGGGGCATACAATTCTGTAATGTGAAGAAGAGGCGGGTAGTAAGCTTAGTTCCCTTAGTTTCTACTCATAATACTGAATGAAGTGAGGTGAGGGGATGGGGGCAGTGCCTGAGTCTTTTCATATGCCTGATGCCCAGGTAGCTGAAATCCATGAAGGGATACAAGGTGTGGATGAATGGGTGAAAAATTCAGAATCTTAGAAATTGTACAACGTGAGAACAATCTTTAAAGCAGTTAGGACTCTCCATAGATAAATGAGCTGCCTGGAGTAGTGGAGGGAGTGATACTGGCATCTCTGTAGAGGTCCAATCAAAGCTTCATGACTGAGCCAAGGTATTTTACATGACTGAAAAAAAAATAAAGATCCTAGTATCAAACAGCTGAACTACAGGCCCAGTAGTATCTCTCCCAATGTTGATATTCTATGATCTTTTTTTTTTCTCTCTACCGCATTCCAAAGATATGACAAGGCTGGATGTCACTACTGACGTCAGCTCTCAGATCAGTCTGTGTCGTGGCTGATGGCTTCACCAGATCCTCAGAGACCAGGCTAGTTGCCCTGCAAATTATTCAAGATTCAATTTTCTCAGACTATGAACTTCCTTTGAATACCATAGTTATATAAGGCAGAATCTTTCATTTCCTAAATTGATTAATGATGATAAATAAGGCATTTAGAAAATAAACTATAGGTGGGGGTGGAGGGCTCTGATTAGGCGTTATTTCAGTAACCTCACTGTTCCAGTAGTGGCCTTGGAGTATAATGTAGCATAGTGGCTAAGAACATTAGAATACAGTCCAGATAAAGTCCCCGCATATATGGCCAGCTGATTTTCTACTAATGTATGAAGGAAATTCAATGGAGAAAGAATATTTTTTTTCAGTAAATGGTGATGGAAACATTGATATAAAAAAACCTCAATAGATTGTAGACCTATGTATAGAAGCTACAATTTTGAAATTTGTTTAAGAAAACACGGAAATCTTAGTAACTTTGGATTTGAAAAATATGTCTTGATTAGAAAATAAAGTGCATAAACTATAAGAGAAATAGAACAACAAATTGGACCCCATAAAAATTAAAAGTGGTTGTTCTTCAAAAGACACTTTTGGCTGGGCCCAGTGGCTCATTCCTGTAATCCCAGCACTTTGGGAGGCCGAGGTGGGTGGATCACCTGAGGTCAGGACTTTGAGACCACCCTGGCCAACATGGTGAAACCCTGTCTCTACTAAGAATACAAAAATTAGCCGGGCATGGTGGCGGGTACCTGTAATCCCAGCTACTAAGGAGGCTGAGGCAGGAGAATCACTTGAACCCAGGAGACAGAGGTTACAGTGAGCCGAGATTGCGCCATTTCACTCCAGCCTGGGGCCTGGGTGACAAGAGTGGAACTCTGTCTCAAAAAAAAAAAAAAAAAAAAAAAAAAAAAACCACTTTATTTAAAAATAAAAATAAAAAGGCAGGCATACAGTCATAGATTGAGAGAAAATATTTGAAAAATATATACCTAACAAAAGACATATATCTGGAAAATATAAAGAATTCTTAAAATTCAGTAAGAAAATCCAATTTTACAACCAAAAATATGTGAATAGACACTTCACCAAATATGATATGTGGATAACAAATAAATACATTAAAAATGCTCAACATCATTAGAGAAGTTAAAGACTTGTATCTGAATGTTTTTAGAAAATTTATTTGTAATAGCTAAAAATTGGAAACAAGTGGCCCTCAACAAATATATAACAAAACAAATTGTGATATTGTCCTAGAATGGAATACTCGGCTGTTCAAAGGAGTCAGCTATTGATATGTGCCACCACATGATTGAATCCTAAAATAGTTCTTCTGAGTGAAAGAAGCCAGATCAAAAGATTTTCTGTATTTTTCTTTTCATATGAAGTTTTATAAAAATTTAAACTAACCTATAGGATAGAGAGCAGATCAACGTTTGCCTCAGAATGGACTAAGGAAGAAAGATGAATTTGAAAGTGGCACACACAAACTTTTAGGGAGAGTGGATATATTCATTGTCTTGATCGCTGTGTGGATTCATGGGGGAATGCATATGCCGAAATTCATCAAATTATATTCTTTTATATGTACAGTTTACTGATCATCAATGAAACTCACTAAAGATAGATAGATAGATACATAGATATGTATGTGTATATACACACATGCATATATATATACACACACAGACATTTATATATATATATATATATACTTATATACACATAAACACACAGCAATATGTTCTTAGACAAGGTAATAACCTTTCTATCCTCGATTTACATTTGTATAAATTGGGGATATAATATTACTTACTTCATGGAGAACAGTGCTAAGCATGGAGAAAGATCTCAATCAATGTGAGCTAAGACTATTACTCTGTAGTACAGTTCACTTCTTTTAAAACATATTTTAAAAGAAGTTTGTTTTAAAAGAAGTATGCTTTAAAAGAAGTGTCTATGTCCTTTGCAGGGACATGGATGAAACTGGAAGCTATCATTCTCAGCAAACTAATACAGGAACAGAAAACCAAACACCGCATGTTCTCACTCATAAGTGGGAGCTGAAAAATTAGAACATATGGACCCAGGGAGGGTAACATGACACACCGGGGCTTGTCGGGGGGTGAGGGGCAAGAGGACAGGAGAGCTTTAGGACAAATACTTAATGCATGCGGGACTTAGAACCTGAATGACAGGTTGATAGGTGTAGCAAACCACCACGGCACATGTATACCTATGTAACAATCCTGCACATTCTGCACGTGTATCCCAGAACTTAAAGTAAAATTTATTTTTAAAATGATTTGTTTATTCTATTTCTCCATTTTTTTCTTTGTTTTTGAGGATATTTGTTACCAGGAAAGATATTATGTTTCCTCAAGGACTATTTTGTGGTATGTAGTTTTTAGAAGGTCTGACTCCTGGGCAAGTGTGAATAGAACAGATGGGTGAAGAAGCCTTTCAAATGGCATTCCCAGGCCTGAGAGGGGAAGTCCTTGTGCTTAGAAATTTTCCATCCTCCTCCACAGCTGAAATGCCTCCCTTGGCTGAAATGCCTCCCTCAGCATTTTTGTTTTGAACGCCCTTTCTTGGGGGATCCTAACCCAGCTGCAAGAATTCACTGTGGGCTGAAACCTGGCAGATTAGATCTTGGAGAGGGAAAGTGATTTGAAAGTAATGTTTGTTCTTAAAAATGACAAACAAGTATTGCAGGTTTCTGTTATTTTTTGTGTTCCAATTAAATTGTTGAGGATTTTGAAGATCAGTTACAAGACCCTTGAATTTGCCAAATGGCAGGTTTCCTTTGCTCCTTTTAATTTTTAAAAGAAAATAAGCTGTAACTTGTAAAAATTGGCTCTTCTTTAAGCAAGACCTTCTTATTACAGCTACTAAATGCCCAGGATTTATCTCTATATGCTTTTCAACTATGGCCTCTAGTATGAAAAGTTGAGCAAATTTTTACCTTTTCCATATTACATTGCATTGTTTGACCAAAGATTAAATGACATTATCTTAATGCCATTAAATTCTATGTCATTTTTTCCTATTTCCATTTTTTATAGAGAAAAATCAAGTGTTATTTTGTATTGGTTGTTCATCATCCTGACACAAGTAACTTTTTCTTCAGTTGCCTCTTCACTCTTTTCTCATCCAATGTAACCTCCCAGCTATTAATAGCCTACTTCCTTCAAATCCTAACCTGTACCCACATCAAATGGCATTAGCATTGTCCTGTTTCTGCATTATTGAGTCTAACATATCAAATTACATGATGATACCGTTATTGATGTCACAGGTGAACTAACAAGACCTGCACTACCTATAGCTATGACTGGTCTGCTTGAGTTCACAGATTAGGAAATTGCTACAGATTAATATCCTAATTCCAAAAGGCATTTGACAGTGTCTTTTGTATTATGATTTCATGACCAGCTAGATCAATGTATTATCATTGGTATTGTGTAGGTTTGTGAAACAATTTACCTGGTATCAAGTAATGAATTGGTATTAAGCTGGAAGGAGGTCACTAGTATAGGTAGTAAGTTTCAGGCTAATACTCTTCATTCTTCTAATGTAATAGAATTTGCATGAAGCTGAGATATGATAACTTTATAAGAGAAGGTAACTGAGAAAAGATGACCAATTTTATTATAAAGCACAGTCTCTGTCATGAAGGACAAATAAAATCTAATGGACTTGTGTTTTCCTAATATTCCTCAAAAAACTCATATATACACAAACAAATGATCATACAGATATAGAACTGTAGAGAATTGACTTAGCCACAATATTTATGAGGACTCAAAAGTTTTAGTAAATTAATTGGAATCAATGATAAGACATGCCTTCCAGAAAAAAACAAAACCTGACATCTAAGTCTGCATCTATAGAAGCATAGATACTTCTAGAGATCTGAATTTCTGTAATCATTTTGAAGCCCCACGTCTTAAATAAGACATTGATAAGTAGAGAGGATTAATTTGACACATTCATTTAAGAACTAGAGCTGTGTCTTCCTGCAAAATGGAAGAGTTTGTGAATATGATTGTCGCTTTCAAATATCTAAAATGCTATTGCAGGAAAAAGGAATTGCATTACTCTTCTTTTTGTTCTTCCAAAGTGCAAAATCAAGAGCAATAGTGGAAGTTATAGAGAGATAGGTTATGGTTCAGCGTAAGAAAGAAATCCTGTTTGACTTAGATCTTTCGTAGGACAGAATGAACTCTTTTGGAAAGTAGCAATTTTGTTCACATGGGGAAAATTTAACCAGAGACTGGATGAACACTTTAGATTGATTTATATTAGCATTTTTCACTGCATGTCCTGCAAATTACCACCCTTGTAAGATATTTTGCAAGTTTCTGGGTCAACCAGCTTTGAGAGATATTACAGAGTATGTTGACCTCTTGAATATTTACAATGTGCATCAGCATATTAGAGACTCTGAAAGTTCCACAATAAAGAAAGCTGTTTAACTTTGTGTAACCCGGCATTTCCCAATTTATTTAAGCCCCTCAGTTTTTCACATATCGTGGAACAAATATGCTTCAGAACACACATTGGGAAATGCACTTAAAGGAGGTGAACCAGATAACTTTGATTCCATGAAACTATTTTCTCCATATGTATTGACAGGTTATTTTATAAATTCACACACATACATCTGTGTGTTTGTGTTTGTGTGTATCTATGTAGCCGAGGGTGGGTTTTAAGTCTTATTTATAGATAGGTGACAATTTTGAAAGAGTTTTTATGAAGGCCGATAAATTAATAGCATGATGAATAAATACTCCTTTAAGAATCTCAACTGCCTCAAGAAAACTACAATTCTTAACTTTCCATAGAGATGTCATGAAAGCGAAATGTATTTGTCACATATCAACAACCACTCATCAACCTGAGAATAAGGCTAAAGCTCCAGAACTTTTTTTTCTTCTTTTTTTCCCTTTCCCTCCCCTGCCATTTAGGCAAAAAGCCAATTTCTTGAAAGTGGTACAGGAGGGGATGTGAGCAAATACAGCGTAATGATTGAGCTACAATTTAAGCATCTGGCTTTATTTATGTGCAAGCACCGTGCACAGAACTTAATTAATATGACTGAAAAAAAAACCATGTGTCTATTGAAATGTTAGGTAGTGCCTCACATATGTGTGTTTCTCTTTCCTAAACACTCCCCGATCCTGATCTTTTTATCACACCTTCGAGATTCAGTTTTGTGCAAGATTTATGAACATGCAGTTTTTCTTCCTCTTCTGACTTTCTATTTTTCTTTCCCTGTAGTTTTATATCAAGAAAACTACTACTTTGGCAAGGGTTGAGGACTGAGTCACGGACGTGCCCTTACTCACGTCTTCTGTAATTTGAAGGCAGAATCTGAAGCAAATTCCAACACAGCTGTGAGAGGCAGCCCGTTTTTGTTCTTAAAATGCTAACTACACACATTTGCAAACCTGCAAAGCTATTTTTCTCCTTCCTTTGGAAGGTGTTAAGGCTAAAAGGACATGTAGACAGGAGACAGCAAGGAGAGTCCCTTTCCTGTCTCTGTTATAGAACTTCTGTTTATTTTTAGTGTTTATTTTTTCACTTGTGAATGACATGATACTGACCTGGAAGAAACATTGCTTCTGGGATATGTAGCTGATCTCCTGCTACTGTCCCTATAGTCCACCGAAAAGTTAAAAGGCTTCAATTCTGATCATCTTCTCCAGGAGAATTTTTATAGCCAATGATGTCAAGCTTACATTTTAACTTTGTTTTCATTTGTTTGTTTTTTAATATACTTGGTTATTAATGTCATAGTTCATCAATAGCCTACCAGGTACAAAAATCATCTAGTAAAATAAAGCAAAATCTATGGTAGTTATATTATTTTCAAAACTATTTTTTGGCAGTCTCATTGTGTTGCCCAGTCTGGAGTGCAGTGGTGTGATCTCGGCTCTCTGCAACCTCCACCTCCCGGGTTCAAGCGATTCTCATGCCTCAGCCTTCCAAGTAGTTGGGATTATAGGCACCTGCCACCATGCCCAGATAACTTTTGTATTTTTTAGTAGAGATGGGGTTTCACCATGTTGGCCAGGCTGGTCTCGAACTCCTGACCTCAAGTGATCTGCCCACCTCAGCCTCCCAAAGTGCTGGGATTACAGGTGTCAGCCACCACACCCGGCTCAAACCATGTTTAAGTTAGCAGAAGCCATTTTTAAAATAAAATCTCTTGAATCATTGTAATTTTTTTAAAAAGAGAGAAGAAAAAATAATAAATGAAGATAGTTGTGTTGGTGAAACTGCTCCTCTTCTGTATTCAACAGTCCTTGAGGGACCTCTAAAGTACCTCCAGAAGTCATTGTGACAGCCACTTCTCTCAAATGCAAGAAATCAGAAGAAAGACCTGTATACATAAAAAAAGGATAAAACAAGGGTGAAGCATTTCTTTGTGTTGAGAACTTTCCAAATCTTAACTTCTAGCTATTTTGCAATAGATTATAAATTATTGTTAACTGTAGTCTCCCTACTGTGCTATTCCATACTGGAACTTATTCCTTCTATCTAACTGTATTTTTATACCCATTAACCAATGCCTCTTCATTCTCACCTCTCCCACTACCCTTTCCAGCCTCTGGTAGCCACCAGAGACTATTTACTACCTCTATGAGATCAATTTTTTAGCACCTGTATATGAGTGAGAACATGCAATATTTGTCTTTCTGAGCCTGGCTTATTTACCTTAACATAGTGTCCTCCAGTTCCATCCATGTTGCTGCAAATGTTTCTTCACAGGAAACGTGGTGTATATATACACACGAGAATATTATTCAGCCATAAAAAAGAATACAACCCTGTCATTTGCAGGAACTCTTATGTGTAGATATCTGTACTTTCATGTTCATTGATGGACACTTAGATTGATTTCACAGCTTAGCTGTTGTGAATACTCCTACAATAAACATGACAGTACAGATACCTCTTTAATACACTAATTTCCTTTCCCTTGGATATATACTCAGCAGTGCGGTTGCTAGATCTTACGGTAATTCTACTTTTAGTTTTTTGAGGACTCTCCATACTGTTTCCATATTGGTTTCCATAGTGGCTGCACTAATTTGTATCTCTACCAACGTCATTGTCAGGTCAGCATTTGCTATATGAAGTCTTTTGGATTATAGCCATTTTAACTGGGGTGAGATGATAGCTCACTGTGGTTTTGATTTGCATTTCTCTGATGATTAGTGATGTTGAGCACCTTTTCATTTACTTGTTGGTCATTTGTATGTCTTCTTTTAAGAAATGTCTATTCCGATCTTTTGCCCATTTTTAGATCAGATTATTTGTTTTTTTGTTTGTTTTTTGTTTTGTTTGCTATTGAGTTGAGTTTCTTACATATTCTAGTTATTAATTCCTCATTAGATAAATAGTTTGCAAATATTTCTCCCATTCTGTAGGTTATCTCTTTGCTTTGTTGATTGTTTCCTTTGCTGTACAGAAGCTTTTTAGCTTAATATAATTCTATTTGTCAACTTTTGTTTTGCTTACCTGAGCTTTTGGGGTCTTCTACAATACCAATTAGAGTGGCTTAATAGGGTAAATTACCCTAAAATAAATTAAATTAAAAATAAATTACCATAAATTTCTTTAATTCACATTAATATTGGGCATTTAGTTAGTTTAATTCTCTGTGGTTCAATTACAAATTTTATTGAGAAATCCATTTGCATCAATTTTGAGTTTATATCTGATTGTTTCTTAAAGGTAACCTGTGAGATTATAGTGTTGAAATGTTTAGTTTTAATGTTACTGGCTACTATGACAAGCTATTCTGGCAATAGCATCCACAGCTACAGTGGCCCACACATCCAAAATGGATGAGGGCTCTCTAACTCCGCTCCTCTCTTCATCATCATCTACCATTACTTCATTTGGCCAGAACAATGGAATTTGGCAGCATTATACCTGAGTAGACTGTTCTTCCTTTCATCTTCCACGTAATTGAAACCATATTGTATGGGTCACAGAAATAAAGGGATTATGTTGATTTTACCCCTTTGGTGTTTGGCATGAGTTATCTTTAAGACGTTTATTCAAAATAAGTGTGATATCTTGTGTAAGTCAGGATTCAACCAGAAAAAATAGAACCAGATAGATCACAAGAGATGTACTGCAAGGAAACGGCATACACGATTGTGGAGGCTGGCTTGGCAAGTCTGAAATCCTTAGGGCAGGCACCAGGAAGGGCAGGTTTGAACTCTTTTTTTTTTTTTTTTTGAGATGGAGTCTTGCTCTGTCGCCCAGGCTGGAGTGCAGTGGTGCGATCTCAGCTCACTGCAAGCTCTGCCTCCCGGGTTCACGCCATTCTCCTGCCTCAGCCTCCTGAGTAGCTGGGACCACAGGCACCCACCACCACGGCTGGCTAATTTTTGTATTTTTATTTTTAGAGATGGGGTTTCACCATGTTAGCCAGGATGGTCTCGATCTCCTGGCCTCGTGATCTGCCCACCTTGGCCTCCTAAAGTGCTGGGATTACAGGTGTGAGCCACCGTGCCCGGCCTAGGTTTGAACTCTTAACCATGAGCTGAGGCTTCTGTCTACAGGAGGAATTTCTTTTTTTTTCAGGAAAGATGAAATTATCTTCCTAAGGTGTTTCAATTCTATTCTTGAGGCCTTTCAACTGATTGAATCAGGCCCACCAGGATTATCTAAAATACTCTGTCTTACTTAAAGTCAACTCATTATGGACTTTACTCATATTTACAAAAATACCACCACAGAAACACTCATATTGGTGTTTGGGGACTGTAGTCTAGTTAAGTTGACACATCACAGCTCTGTAGCTGGTTCTTGTTCTGCCTCTCTATGTCTCTCTCTCTTTCTGTCATACTTAGAACTAGGATATATGAAGGATTTGGTTGGGGGAAAGGAAAAAATGAATAAAAGGCAGCAAACAGGAATGCAGAATAATGGGAAGAAGAAAATTTGAATTTTTTTCAGATGTCTCTTCTTACAGCAAGAGCCCTATTTATTCTTGCTAAGGGAAAAGAATGTTTAGAGATCTTAGCTGCCACGAAGCTTATATCTAAGTGTACCACACAATTGCATTAATTTTCTCATCATTGCAAAATAAATCCAAGCTTTTCACATTGGCCTACAATGGCTTAGATGATCTGGGCCTTGCCTGCTTGTTAAGCCTTCCCTAATTTTATTAGGTCCTATAAAATCCAGCATGTTTTTCTTTTCCTCAAAGATGCCAAAGGTCTTCCTCAAAGAGCCTTTGCACTTGCTTTTCTCTTTGCCTTAAAGATCTTCCTCAAAGTATTTTCTCTCCTGGGCATTTTATTGAGTTCTTAGCTCAATTGTTATTAAATACTTACTCAGAGGCCTTTCTGGCTACCTTAGCTAAAGGAGTCTCCTCCTCCCCAAATTACTGTATCCTACCATCCAATTTCAATTTTTAGTGAGAAGTTGTATCTATATTAATCTTAGTGATTTCACAGGTTTTTTTGGTTACTGCATGTCTTCACTTTATTCATGTTATTGAGAACAGAGACTCTTTTTTTCCCTCTGCTAAATCATAGTGACAATAGCCTTGCCTGACATTTAGACGAGGTTTACCTCATACTCGTGGAATAAATAGAGGCATCGCAATTCACTTTCCAAGTATGATCAATCACTCCTCCATATGTGATAGTTTTTGTCCTAGCTTGTACCATTATATTTTCTGGCCACATATATTGTTATTGTAAGTTACCTTACACTATTATTTTTGGAAGTTGTTAGTGTATAGTCTATTGATAAATGCATGCTTTTGCAGAATTAATCAAGTGTCCCTGGTGAGGATTCTCATGCTCCAGTCCTGAGTGGAACAGCTTATATCAATGTCGAGAATTCTTACTGGGGACCACAAGGGAGGCAGATGTCAGAACTGTTTTCTGTGTGCACTGCATTCTAGCGAGAGGTGTGGCAGCTGCAAAGGATTGAGAGCCCAGAGAATGTGCCTTGGCTAAAAGTTTCTGTATTACTCCACCACTCTGATTTCTCTGTACTGTAAAATGTCTCCCATTTGGCATCTGGCTCATCTGAAACTAATGTGTCATGTGTTAGGATTATGCAGAGTGGTGAGAAGGCAATGAGCATCTGGGAAATAACGTCTGCTCCTAACAAGTGCTCAAGTATTAGCTAATGATTTTCAAAATATCCTGGGAATGGAGTTGGACACCTATTCATTCTCTTATTTGTGCTTTTGTTTTGTTTTTATTTTAAAGAAACACTTGTTTGACCCTGCATTTATTTTAAGAGGTGTGCAATATGCTAACTAAAAATGAAGTAAAATATAACAATCTCTCTTTCATTTTATACTTCTTTGTAAAGTGTTTATGACTACCTTGGAAGTTCAGGAAAGCAATACAGTTCTGTTGTTTTGTTTTGACATCTCCCTGGAATTCATCCAAATAACGCTATAAAACTCCTATTTCAGTAACAAAAGCATGATTTTAAGGCAGATTTGCTAGAAAAATGCTCCTGAGGTGCATTGTCAGAGTCTGCTGCCCTGAGAATCTTCCATCTGACTCTGGGAGACACAGCTGTGAACTTGTGGAACATGTTGGCTCAAGGTTCATAATTCCTACTCTCATTATTGTTTCTAATTATGATATATAAACACTTGATTGATATCAACAACAGTATAAGGTCTGGATAGTGGTAACTACGGAAGGTGAGGGATATGTTAGTTTGAGTGTAGTGATCATTTTATTATATGTATATTTCAAAACATCAAATTGCACACATTAACTATATACAATTCCTGTTTACCAGTTATACCTCAATAAAGTGAGGGGGAATAAACATCAATAGGAAATTCTTGTGTAGTGAAATTGTGGCAAGTTCTCACGGGTGACCTGCACTCTGCTGTTCTTTCTTCCACCTGTGTAAAGTACAAGTTTAAAGAGAATAAGAAGAAGCTGAGAGTCGCGAATTACCCATAGGAAGTCAGCACTCTTTCCACTCATCACTCTGCAGCCTCATCATCTCCATTCGTCAATAGGCTCCACATGGCTTCCTGGAGGTTAGCAACTCTGGTTCCTTAATTTTGATTTGTTGCTTTGGCTCTTGAAGGATGACAACTGCCTGAATTTTCATGAAGGTACATAATAAGCCTTATATGAGATCTTACTATAATTAGGAATATGATAAATGTATATGATGTTCCATCTGAGCATGTGCACATGAACACACACACACACAGACACTTCTATTATTTTGTGATAATTATAATATAAAAGTGATTTTGAAATTGTTTCATTTCTTACATTTTCAAACACTTTCCTATACTTACTCTCTCACAACCCTTTGCTAATAGGCCATGTATGGTACGCTGTTCTGCTACTGGAAATTAGTTTAGGAAGAAAAATTAACGACCATTTCTAGTGATTACATTTCAAATGAAAAAAATCTGCCTTCATTTTCAGCGTTAAAATTGACTAGCCTTTGTTTCTAGTCTGGCTTTCTACCAAAGTATTATTTTATGAGTGAAAAAAAATGTTAAGGGCTCAACAGTTTTCTCCAAAATGTGGAACTCTGGGGATAAATTTTCACTGCCTTCTCGTGACTCTTGTTTCTAAGAACAGTCAGTACGCTGGAATCCCACTTACCCCTAAAAGGGAATAGTAACCATGCCAATGTAAAATAGGAACCATTCCTTTGAATTCAGGTCAAAAGGTTTACTGTAGGGACTGGAAATGATGCAAAGTAGAACATACTGTACTTTTATTCATAAGGTTGTTCCGAAGGAAGATTCTACATTAATTTTGAAAATCTTTTATTACAAATATACTAACATCTTATATTGCTTTACAGCTTTAGAGTTTGCAGTATATTCTGACATACTTTGATATATTCCACAATATGCCTATGAGATAGATGGCCAGATTCTACACACACACACACACACACACACACACACACACAATCTTACAAGACAATGAAGTTCTTAGGATATCCTGACACCAAGGACACACAGAGTAAACAAGTAAAAATTTTTGGAACCATGTCCTCAGATTCCTAATACCATACACTTTCTGCTATCAATTTCATGGTTACTTGCCACAGACTTTGTGGACTGGATAAGTTAATCAAAAAACATCAAATATGGCAATAACCCTCAGTCCCTAATAGAGTTCAGAATCTCAATTTCCTATTCATGTCTACTAGGTTAGTTACACATCAGAAGATCCTAGTCAGGATAGGTCTTAACCAAAATAAATAATTTTCTTCCACCCTTCCCTCTACTCCTCCACCATTGCATTCAGACGATAGAAGCCAGTTTTAGAGTTTAAAGCCGCTAATTACCAAAAGCCACTGGTTTAGGCACTTACAGACTTTAATCATTAAGAATAAAGAATTCCCCCGTGGGGAATGTGTTTTCCATGCATATGCTGTTCTAAACTGAAAACGAACTAGGTAAGAAAAATAAACAAACTGGGTAAGTGATTACTTTCTTTTTACTTTCTTCATATGCTTTTTGTATGTTAAAAATTTTTTTAAAGTTGAACTTCCCATGACCATGAATTTTTAAGTTCTGTTCACAGCATTGTTTTCACTTAAAAATTAAAAATTGTCTTTGTGTAAAAAATTAAAAATTTAAAAAGCAGAGTGTCTCTTTCCTGGTACTTGAGAACATAAAAAAAACATATAAAAGTAATAGGGAGAAATTAGCTAATTCAGGTTTTAACATGTTAATAGAGGGGCAACAATGACTAGACCAGCTGTGCTATTGACCTAGGTCTTTGAGGCCTTTCAGGTTGCAAAGTAGCTATTATTCTCCTTAAGCATTTGCAGGTCAGGCATGGAAACTTTTAAGCAGGCTCTGACTGAAGTACTAGTTTGCATTCTGTAATTGCAGTAAGCAGAGCCAGCTGTGAACCTCTCGGGATTTCCCGTTATTGGACTAAGAATTTAAACATTTTGCTGAGTAGGCAGTAAAGGTTTCTTCTCTTCACTGCCACCCTCCTTTAAAAAATATACTCTTAATATGCTAAAAAGAAACAGGGTATGAAAATAAAAAATGAAGAACTTATGTAAACACAAATTTTAGTGCTTTTTTTTTTTTTTTTTTTTTTTTTAAGACAGGTTATCACTTTGTTGTTGCCCAGGCTGGAGTGCAATGGCACAATCTTGGCTCACTGCAGCCTTAACCTCCTAGGCTCAAATGATCCTCCTACCTCAATCTCCCAAGTAGCTGGGGCTACAGGTGTGCACCACCATGCCCAGCATATATATATATATATATGTGTATATATATATATATATATGTGTGTATATATATATATGTGTATATATATATGTGTGTATATATATATGTGTATATATATATGTGTATATATATATGTGTATATATATATATACATACACACACATATATATATATATGCTGGGCATGGTGGTGCTTATATATATATAGTGTGTGTGTGTGTATATATATATAGTAGAGCCATGGTTTTGCCATGTTGCCCAGGCTGATCTTTAACTCCTGAGTTCAAGTGATCTGCCTGCCTCAGCTTCCCAAAGTGCTGTGTTTACAGGTGTGCACCACCATACCAGACCTTTAGTGCCTTCTTGAAGGTCACACACGCCAACATATGGAAATTAACTGGTACTATGTGTACTAGCTTTGTAGTAGCTGATACATCATAATCATAAATTAAATATTTGTTGAATGGATTGCATGCTAATCAGCTCATTTTTTGCATAGAGTTCATAACAGAAATGTATCCAATGTATCTGCTATTCCAATAACTTTCCACAGGCAATGATGCAGTTTGTCTTAAGTCAAGGATACTTTGTGTGAAACCAAGAAATCAGAAGATGTAAATGACTTAAGGCAATATTATCACCATTCCTGGAAAAACACTACTGTCTATGTTTGTGATAGCAAACATAAAAGCATTACCTTCCTTAGGTGATGAATATGAACATTTTTAGTCGTATATCTGGTGCCCTTAGATGACCAGTCAGATCAGATTCCATGTCTTTATGAAAAGATGGTGTTCTCGTGTCTTGACTCTGATGGAACAAGATGCTTTTCCAAAGTTATTCTGCAGGTGGTGGATTCAGTAACCATTAGTTGGCATTCTCCCTTACAAGCCTCAGGTAATCCTGTGTGCACACCAGGTTTATGGACCGAATGAGTACCACAATGGTTTATAGACCCAATAAAAACTGTTTAAATATCTGGTGGTGCTTTACAAATATCTTCATCCCAGGTTTTTCAAATCTCCCCTGGAATCTATGCAGCCAAATGTGCAGTTGTTCTGTAACTGATTGTCGCCTGGATGTCATTTGATAAAAGTGTAAGACAGGTTTTTTTGGTGTGTGTGATGCCAATTACTGAGGACTTGAAGATACACATCTTGAATTATTACATATAAAAAGATTAAAAGGCTAAATATCTATTTAAGAAATATCTAATGCAACTATAGTCACTGCTCTCACTTCTCCATATTCCTGTGAGTTTTTGTTCTGTTCCTTATTCTTAGAGTGTAAAGTGAATCATTTTAGGAATGAATATCATAGAAAGTAAATACAGGGAACAGAAAGCTTAATGCATTCATTATTCATTCCTTTCCATCAATACTCTGAACACCTACAGAGTGTTCTAGGCTCATTGGGGAAACAAGAATCAATAAATCTCATTTTCTCCCCTTACTGACCTCATGATCAGTAGAAAATCAACCCGAATAATCTCATACTGATTCCTCCTTCCTGTGAGTCCTCATGCGTTCTGGAAACCTTTGGAGGGATTTATCATAGTCCATATTACTTAAGAGTTTGTGGGCATTTCTTTTATGCTCCTTGGTAGATGTTGAATGCCTGGAAGGCAAAGACTTTGTTTTCCCTATCTTTATATCCCTGGTTCCCAGTGTAGTGATTACTCCATGCTATGTGCTTAACACGCTTTTAAATAAAAGGTTCAACGGTTTTGCCATTAACAATATATAAGACTCTTAGCTAGTAATTTTGTATCTTTGGGGCCTGTTTTCTCATCTGTGAAGATAACACATGCTATATTTCATGAAGTTATCATATCAGAATTAGATGCATTAAATTTTGCAAACTGAAAAGCAAAGCATTTTACCAAGGTACAGACTTATTAAAATTGAATATGTGCTTTCATTTAAACATGAGTTGCCATTTAACTATGGCTGGTAGTTGTGTTTGGGGGATTCTGTTACTATTAGTGGAGGACTCAACAATCATATGCTCCATAAAATTGTCCTTCCTCACAGTGCTCAATTCTTTTTTTTTTTTTTTTTTTTGAGATGGAGTTTCGCTTTTGTTGTCCAGGCTAGAGTGCAATGGTGTGATCTCGGCTCACCGCAACCTCTGCCTCCTGGGTTCAAGCAGTTCTCCTGCCTCAACCTCCCAAGTAGCTGGGATTACAGGCATATGCCACCTCGCCCGGCTAATTTTGTATTTTTAGTAGAGACAGGGTTTCTCCATGTTGGTCAGGCTGGTCTCGAACTCGCGACCTCAGGTGATCCGCCCGCCTTGGCTTCCCAAAGTGCTGGGATTACAGGCGTGAACCACCGCACCTGGCCACAGTCCTCAATTCTTAAACATAGAGTTAAAGAGTAGGATTTCATGAAGCATACTAACTGCAGTTTATTCTTTAAAACTTTTAACCTCTGCCTTGTCCATAAATGTGAATTATTGTAGCATATGGTTTCATTCAGTGTATGATAAATATTGTATGTACTTTAGGAAGGAAACTATAAGGTATATTTCTGGCTTGTCTTGGGGATGAAATAAATGGCCTCTGCAGTCATTTCCACCTCTGGCTTCAGTGATTAATGCATCCTAGAGGACCAACTTTCTTTTAGCTATAATGCCGGCTTCTATCCTTATTTCATCCCTGGAGCTTTAGGCAGAAAGGGAACTGAAAAGTCATCAGCTTTTATTTTATGTGACTTTTTTCTACTCCTGTTTGGGTTTCACTTTTTTTTTTTTTTTTTTTTCATTCTGCGGTTAGTTCTTCTTGTTGAATATCTAGGTTTTTAATCTAGGAGGACACCTGGGGTGATTGAGATAATGCAGGGGTGTATCTGGTGTCTGGAGGAAGACTGTATGCTCAGGAGGCTGAGAGGCCACAGCACTTCTAGTGCCAAAAGTTCTGTTTATCTCATCATGTTACTCACTCATAGTCTCCAGGAAGCTTGCAGCCAATCAGGTTTCCTTGTTTGTGACAGTTTTTTTTTGTTTTGTTTTGTTTTTTAAACCTAGTCTTACTCTGTGCCCCAGGCTGGAGTGCAGTGGCGCAATCTCGGCTCGCGACAGGTCTTGACTTGCAGTGTGTTAGGCACAGTAGATAAGCATTTTGTGAAACAGTATGAGTGGAAATCAAAAGCAATTTGATCTAATTTTCTCTTAGATTTAGTTATATCTCAATACCAACTTCTAATTCAGTTTTATTTTTGCTGATTTTCTAAAAAGATAGTTTTCATCACCGGTGTGAATTAGCCTGTCATTAGATCTTGGAGATCTTTCAGATCAGTGGAGAAGTTTCAACTTAGGCAGGAGAGTGGCTTTGTTACAAAAATAAATGTTGGTAATGGCTTATCGATATTGTTATCTGAGCCCATGTGTGATGCTTTCATTGCTATAGAAATATTCTGTTGTCTCATTTTAAAGAAACTATTATTTTGCTTAACAAATATTGAGTGTCTGCAATATGTGACATAAAGGAGGTGCAAAAAATATTTTAGACACAATAGCCATAGTTAAATTGCTTATAAATTGACTTTATTAAAATGTCTTACCATATAATCATTAACATTCATATCTCAAATATGTGTCAGTAATTTAAAATAACCTTTAAAGTCATGCTGATCAGTAATTGTAAAAAGAAAACAGAGAGTCATGCTAATAAGGTGAATAGATGTGACAGATTGACATGTTGACATCAAGGGAGAAGAATTGATTCAGGTAACTAAGTCAAACTATTTGCTAAAATCTGAGCCACAGTATCTTATTTTTTTCTGCAGACTCTATCCAGAGCAATGATTCTTCCCTAGGGTCCATATTTTTCCTGAAGCTTAGGGATCTGTGAAGCACATAAAATTGTGTAGATGTGAGCATCTTTCTGGGGAGAAATCTAGAGCTTATACTAGATTCTAAAAGTAATGATCCAGTAATGTTAAGAATCATTAATATAGATTTTTACTTATAATTTGCTTCTCCTTTTAGGGAAGGCAGTGTCAGAATTCTAGAATTAAGTTGAAAAGGCATAAATTATACACCTTAATGCTCTCCTTTCCAGCTGTATGATCTCAAGTTATCCAACCACAATTTTTTTTAATATATGAAATGGGCAGATAATCCCTTCACTCCTAAGTGTCAAATGAGATGAGCTATATGATTGGCCAGAATAAACTATAAAATATTTGCAGACATAAACATTATTACTATTGTTTGGGCTTCTGCATGTGCCAATCCGTGATACTATTTTGTTGTTGTTGTTAGTTGAAAATTTTATTCTATTACCAAGTAAATATATATATGTATTTTTATCTTTCCAACGTTGCCAACATAGTTTCTCAAAGAATGATGATTCAGTTTTTCCATGCCTTTGGAGGCCTTTGTTGTTAAATGAATCATTGTAAGTATCTCATGTACCATGGCTGCTGCCTGGTTTACATCACAGTGGAGGAGAAGGGATCATCGCTCAAGGGCAGAGCAGAGGGTGTCCCTGGTCTTTGTCAGATTCTACAGAGGGAACTTGGGGGAACTAATTCTGTTTCCTTATAATTGAAGTCAAAGGTAGACTCAGTGAGTGAGACTGAGGGAGAAATAGAAAAGTGGAAATGAATGTGATTTGACATTAGATTATGAGTTTTAATTTCTGTCTTGCCATCATGCAATCTTAAGCAAGTCATAATTCCTTTAAGACTCAATGTTAATTTTTTAAAAAATGGAGATATTAAAGAATAATCTCACAAGATTATGTTAAGAATGAAATTATCATATCTGTGGGATGAAGCTTGTCGACTATAAAGTGATATACCAGTTTAGATGTTATTAATTATTAAGGCATAGTCATTTGCACAAAATTCTAAGGTGCAAAATAATTTGATCACTCCCTTGGACTTCCTTTTGATGGGCTTTCAATACTGTTGTATTTATTCAAACATGTATGTAGTCTATATGTATGATTTACTGTTCCTTTAGAGACACAAGAAATATGTGGAATGCATCATTAGTTAAGAGCAAAATTCTCAAATCAGAAATTTGAGACTAACTGAAAAATGAGAAAGTTTGGGAGAAAAGGAAGAGTCATGTGGTTATACATAAAAGGGAGACAAACTGTGACTTCATTTTAGAGAACAACAGAAGTGGGAAGGAGATGGTGGTGGCAACTGAGACTTTCAGAAGAAAAAATTTCATTCTGAATATGGAAAAATGGGAAACCAAATGGTGCAGAAGTAGAGACAATTCTTGCTATTGAATAAAATAACTGGTCAGAAATATTCATCCAACTAACAAATAGTTTCCAGGGACCCTTCACTGCAGCTTACTGTGTAGAATTTAAACCAAGTAACTTAACAATTGAGAACATAACCTGTATGTACCCTTTGTCCCCTGCCCCCACTCCAAATATTACTGCTAATTAGAAGCACATGTTGAAGGAAAAACTCTAATAAGACATTCCAGTATAAGATCTGGGTTTGCTTTAAATCCCCCAAGCAGCCTAAAGCCCAACAGAAGGTATTTAGCCTTTTGCCTTTTGTTTAAATGGGGATTATTTTGAGTTATCAATAGTGCAATACTCCCATCCTGCTGTCCTTTAGTGTAAATTAAGGCAAAGGACATGATAACAGTATCAATAAAAGAGCAAAAGTAAAAAATAAAACGCATAAGATTATTAATGGGCGACAGAAAATTGCTATATACATCATAGCTGGTAGATTAAAAGGGAGTGACAAAGAGATGTCCTGAGAAATTTATTCAAGGGTTTACAAGAGAAAAAAAAAATGAAGGATTTAAGACTGTTTAATCTTTAAGAATTTAAAACTTTTAAATATCTCTTTAATAAGCTTTATATTCACATAACATTTTAATAGGATTTTATATAGACTAACTCAATTATCAAATATATTGAGGCAGGTTGGGTATCAGGTATCCTCTAATACCTATTAAATAGAATGAACCAGAGAAGTTAAAATATTTTTGTAAAGTTATGCAGCAAATAATGTGGGAGCCAACATTTAAATGCTGGTCTTCTGATATAAAAGCTTTTGTTTTATGAACTATTCCTAGTTGCCAAGGAAGCAATTACAAACAAAAAACCAAAAAAAAGAAAAGAAAAAAATAGCCATTTGGGGGCAGACACGGTGGCTTACACCTGTAATCTCAGCACTTCAGGATGCTGAGGCAAGCAGATCACTTGAGGTCAGGAGTGTGAGACCAGCCAGACCAATATGGTGAAACACTGTCTCTAATAATAATACAAAAATTAGTCGGGTGTGGTGGTACATGCCTGTAATCCCAGCGACTCAGGAGGCTGAGGCAGGAGAATCGCTTGAATCTGGGAGGCAGAAGTTGCAGTGAGCCGAGATCACACCACTGCACTCCTGCCTGGGCAACAGAGTGAAATGCCGTCTCAAAAAAAAAAAAAAAAAAAGAAAAGAAAAAGCCATTTGGCCAGATATTTTTAAATATTTGAAATTATTTAATGTAATTTAAATAAACATACAGCAGAATTCCCATTTTTGATGTATAGATCGATTCCCATCAACAAATTCAGTCATGTTGACCACCACACAGAAACTAAGATACAGAGCAGTTACGTCACCACCCAGAATTCCCTCATGCAGCCCTTTTATAATCAACCCGTCCCTCCTTCCCAATCTGTGACAACCATTTGTTCTTTCTTCCTCAAGTTTTGCCTATTGCAAAAGTCTATTAATGGGATCAAACAATATGAATCATTTTGTTTCTGGCTTCTTTCTGTTTTATGGGTGACCGAAATCACATGGAGAGTATGTTATTATTTTCCTATGTTTTTTACATATCTGAAACTGTGCAATACTGCAGAAACTTCTGAATTATTGTGTTTATTGTGAAACTCAATGTCCAAATAGTGAGACAAATTATTGTTCAAATTCTGTCACTTAAAGATTATACCTAATATGCCTAGAGAAAGTATTAGCACCAAAAGTGCAAGTCCAGCTGTCATCTTTTTTAGGTGTCTCTCTCATTACTAAACCTGACTTTTGACAGAGTTTATGAGGAACAATTATTGATATGTGATTATTTCAACTATCCCTTTATCTAGTCCTTTGGACAGGATTATTTATGAAAGAGGTCTATGCAAATTTTTAGATGTCTTTATATCATGTTGAGTCTTATCTTGCCACAATAACTACATTAAATCTTTTTTTATAACATCGCGTTCTGTCTGAATATTGTTTACGAAAGTATTCTGTAACGTGAGCTTGAAATTGTAGCAAAACCCATGTTAGGAAAGTAAATATCTAAAAGCAGAAAATATAAGCTTCCCTGGTTGCCAAGAAAACCATTGTACGCAAATTTCTGTTTATTAAATATTTGGCGGTAAAATAACAAAATTGTTGAAAAGAGGAGACTGTCTTACCCTGAGCAATAGGATATGAATATCATCCACTTTTGGTTGGAAAAATAAACAACAACATGGGATTTTAGGGTAGGAGGTCTTCAGCAGTCTCTTGCAAATAGCTTAAATCATGGGGATTAAAAGGCAGCAAAACCAGGTACAGATAACTTGGTAAGAATAGTTACTTCTTTTGGGACTTTTACAGCCAAGTTTACAGGACCAGCCACATCCAAATGGAATGAAGGCCGTATGGTTTGCAAATGAAGATTGAAATGCTACGGCCAAACAATACAGAATGGATCCTGAGCTCATAAAGAAATAGACATGTACTAAACATGAGATTACTGAAAGAAAAAAATCATGTTTTCTTTTTGCAGTCATAAATGACAAAAATGTTTAAAAGTAATAGATAATTTTCTCTCAAGGAGTATGAGAAAAGTACCCAGTTGGTTCTAGATATTTTATTTTCTTTCACAGATTTCTCTCTCTATTTTTCTAAATTTCCAATATTAATTTTAATAAAGGTATATATTCTGGTTATTTTGAAAAGAGAAAACACCACAATATTACTAATTCAGTTAAATCAGGAGTCCACAACCCCCAGGTCACGGACCCGTACAAGTCTGTGGCCCATTAGGAACTGGGCCACACAGCAGGAGGTGAGCGGCAGGTGAGCAAGCGACTGTATTTACAGCTGCTCTCCACCGCCTGCATTACTGCCAGAGCTCTGCCTCCTGTCGCATCAGCAGTGGCATTAGATTCTCTTAGGAGCGCGAGCCCTATTGTGAACTTTGCATGTGGGGGATCTAGGTTCCGAGTTCCTTATGAGATCTAATGCCTGAGGATCTGTCACTGTCTCCCATCACCCCCAGATGGGACTGTCTAGTTTCAGAAAACAAGCTCAGGACTCCCACTGATTCTACATTATGGTGAGTTGTATAATTATTTTATTATATATTGCAATGTAATAATAATAGAAATAAAGTGCACAATAAATGTAATCCACTTGAATCATTCTCACACCATCGCCCTACCCCACCCCCTCACAATCCCCACCGTGGTGCATGGAAAAATTGTCTTCCACGAAATCCTGGCACCAAAAAGGCTGAAGACCACTGAGTTAAATCATACCTACCAAAAAAGCCAAAACTTGAACATTCCTTCTCGGTGACTCTGTCATAGGGTGACAATTTAATTTTATTGTAGACAAAGTTTCTAGGAGGAAATAGTAAAGCTTCAAATTCTAATCTTACAAATCCAAAGCTCTAAATGTACCCATAAATGTTCTCATGGGTTTTCAGTCTGTGTCCAAAGTTGACCTTCATGTGTTGTGAGCCAACCTGCTTGCCTGCATTTCCTCTTCTCCTCTCCTTCCTATCCTTTTCCTCTCTCTCATCCTTCTCTTCCTCCTTCTTTTTGTGATGTTACCAAAACTTTCATGTTGAATTTTTACTGTGAATTTCTTGAGACTAAATCACAGAAATTATGGAACTGAAATCTTCACATGTTGATTTAAGACATGGAATTTGGAAAATATTCAGGCTCCTAAGGCAATTCATATAGTAAATTTTATACTTGAGTGAATGCATCAGCATTTTGACAACACACCTACAGAAATATAGTGCTTTGAAAAAAAAAATTTCTCTGTTGAAAATAAACAATGTAGACCAGGCACTGCTACCATAAACATTTCTAGAATTGTAGAGATAACAAATAATTTATAAAAATCCACTTCAGAATAGGATATGGAAGGAAGCATATCCTCCATCTCCTTGGACATGCATTTCTGGAGTTTCAGCTCATGCCAGCTAAATGCCCTGTTACTCCCATAAGACAGGGATCTTGTCTCAATCATTCTTGCATTATGAGGTATAGCAGTAGGTCTAGCACTTAGTAGACACTTACTGAATGTTTTAGAATAAACTAAAAAATGATAAAGCCCATCCTGGATCTCACATTGCCCTTAATTGTTGTCTTTTTAGTCTCCTCTACACTGTGCCAGTTTCTTGGTCTATACTTGTCTTACATGTCTTTGGTACATTGAGTTCTGATCAATTATTTCTAGCTGAGTCATTTGAAATATGTATGTCACAAATCTTAGCTTAAATTTTAAATTTTTGTTACCAATCTGCATTTTTTTGTGCAAATTTATCTGATTGTATCTATTAGACTTTTAGTGATTTTCCTTAAAAGTTAGAAAAGATCTTTGTATATTAAGATATTAACAGAAATTACATTTCTTTTTTTTTTCGACATGGAGTCTCGCTTTCTCACAGAGGCTGGAGTGCAGTGGTGTGATCTTGGCTCACCTCAGCCTCTACCTCCCGGGTTCCAGTGATTCTCCTGCCTCAGCCTCCCAAGTAGCTGGGATTCCAGGTGCCTGCCACCATGCCTGGCTAGTTCTTGTATTTTTAGTAGAGACAGGGTTTACCATGTTGGCCAGACTGGTCTCGAACTCCTGACCTCAGGTGATTAGCCTGTCTTGGCCTCCAAAAGTGCTGGGATTACAGGCATGAGACATCATGCCTGGCGTACACTTCTTTAAAAATATTTTTTGTAACATGATAATGTAATTTTATGTACACAAGGGTTTATTTTGGTCTTATTTTTCTTCATTTTATGTATATGCATGTTGAATGACATTTTTTGGTTATATCTTCCATCACTTTTAAACATGAGAAATCCTTTCATCTATAAATTAGAAATATCTGCATATATTTTAGTCTTGTTGTTTTATGTTTATTTTAGAGCATTTAGTATTTTAATTCATTTTTAGTTTATTTTATTGTGCTGTCTTTCATCACTTCTCAGCATAGGAAATCCATCCTTATCTAAGTGTCAGAAATATTCACATGTATTTTATTCCAGCTTTTAAAAAAATATATATAACTTGAAAAAGCATTCACTACGAATTATAGTACATACTCTTAATACATCTGTAGTTTATTTTTAGCAGGATATGAGGCTAAGATCAAAGTGATGTTTTCCAAATGATCAACCAATTTTTCTAACATCATTTATTGATTTTATGTAATATTCTCATTAATTGACATTGCCTCATTTTTCCTGTATTAAGTTCTTTTATAGTCTAAGATCTCTTTGGGGGCTAATTTGTTCCACTGATTATTTTCTCCCATTTTCTCTCACTAACAGATTATTTTAGTTATTATAAATTTACTATAGCATGTTTACTTTCATTACTTTTAATTTTCAAAATTTTACCTCTTCCTTTTTGCCTTTTCATTTTTCCATTCAAACATGATAATCATTTTGCCAACTTCCAATACAATCTCATTGTTTTTATTATTTATTTATTTAATTACTTATTTATTTGAGACAGGGTCTCACTCTCTTGCCGAGGCTGGAGTGAAGTGGCACAATTATAGCTCACTGCAGCCTTGACCTCCCTGGGCTCAGGTGATTCTCCCACCTCAGCCTCCAGATTAGCTGGGGCTACAGTTGCGTGCCATCACACCTAGCTAATTTTTGCATTTTTTAGACAAGAGGTTTTGCCATGTTGCCCAGGCTCATCTTGAACTGCTGGGCTCAAGCCATGTGCCAGCCTCAGCTTCCCAAACTGCTAGAATTATAGGCATTTACCACCACCCCAGCCAAAATCTCATTGTTTTTCTAATATTTTAATTTTTCATATCTCAGTGAAATTTTGTATTTTTTTCATGTAGCTATGACACATTGCTTATAAAGATCATGTGTTCAGGTTCTGTGTATGGAATATATAGATATTATCTTTTCTCATTATATATTTAAATTTATTTTTAAAGGAATATAGAAAAGCTAAACATTTTATGTAATTATATATTTTTATACAGCTATTTAACTGAACTCTTAGCCTGATAGTTCAGCAAATTATCTCTTTTTCTTTTTTTTTTTGAGACAGAGTTTAACTCTTGTTGCTCAGGCTGGAGTGCAGTGGCACGACCTTGGCTCACTGCAACCTCTGCCTCCCGGGTTCAAGCAATTCTCCTGCCTCAGCCTCCTGAATGGCTGGGATTACAGGCGCCCACCACCATGCCCTTCTAATTTTTTGTATTTTTAATAGAGATGGGGATTCATCATGTTGGCCAGGCTGGTCTCAAACTCCTGACCTCAGGTGATCCACCCACCTTGGCCTCCCAAAATGCTGGGATTACAGGCATGAGCCACTGTGCCTGGCCAGCAAATTATCTTTGTTTCCTCAAATAATGATACATTTTGTCTTCTACTTTTCTGTAATTTTTTGACATCTTGTTTATTGGTCAGAATTTCTAGAACAGGGTTAAATAACAATGTGGATAAAGATTGATTTAATATTTAATTATTAAGCATGTTTTTTTTGAGTCAGAAATTATATCAAGTGCATTGGTCAGATACTTTAATTTAAAAAGTAAAAAAAAAAAAGAAAGTCACCAATTTCCTTTTGCCTGTTGATATTTCTAGAGGATTATCAGTTGTGACAGCCCGAAACTTGGCATGTGAATGAATAAACAGTTCTCACCAAATGAAATTGTCAAGTTGATGATATTTAAGAATAGATAGGGGTAACAGTATGGTGACTTTTAAAAGTCCCCAGATTTCTCTGAATTCTTAAAATCTTCTTTGTAATTACCAGCATGAGACTGAGACTAAATAAGAATTTCACCTTTGATATAAACACTTCATGGTGGATTGAATCAATGGTTCTCAGCTCCTTGGATAATCAACTTCTATTCAGATATTGAGAGCTCCAAACTCAATGGACACTTAATAAATACTAACCACCCCCACTCGAACTCTTAAGAGATAATCAAATATTGTCTTAAGAACCTCAGGCCGGAACACCAGAATTTGGCAAGAACCAGAGAAAATTTTTCTTTAAGTCATGTAAATGACTTTTTGAATTAGTAGTAAATTCAGGGTTTCTACCTCTACCTTAGCTTCCTGGAAATTTCTCCCTGGCTTCCCCCACACTCCTCTCCCTAGACTGTGTAGCCCAAGTACAAACATATCATCCTTTTCTTCTCTCATATCAGTCAGCAGAGGTATGTTTGGGGCTTTTAAGGAATGAACTTTCTGAGGAGACTCAGAGAAAATTCAAACAATTATTAAAATAATAAAATCATTGTAAAACATAGAGTGTCTCCATTCAAACAATTATTAAAATAATAAAATCATTGTAAAACATAGAGTGTCTCCATTCAAACAATTATTAAAATAATAAAATCATTGTAAAACATAGAGTGTCTCCATTCAAACAATTATTAAAATAATAAAATCATTGTAAAACATAGAGTGTCTCCATTCTAAGAAGCACAGAATTTTAATTAATTCTGACAGCATTCAATGAATGGCACATCCTATGCAGGGCACTATGAAGATTAAACCATAGCACTTGTGGTCAAAAAGATCATTGGTCTAAGTTGTGGCTTCTGATCTGTGGCTACTGAGAGAGCCCCTCAGGTATGGAAATATTGGACAAGTTCCCCTCTAATTGTGTGTCAACAGAAAAGATGGAGGATGTCAGGTCTCCAGAGTTTGGCTGGGATACCTCTTCAAACAGATTTTTCTCTGTTTCTCCCAGTCCCGACCTTCACTAAGCCTCTAAACCTGAGTGCTCTGCAAGAGTAGGGCTTGAGGGGAATATCAATCATGTGTATTTTCTCTTCACTATGCTGGGTGAGAGGCCAGCCTAAAAATTATTCCCCAGTTGAGAATGGCTTTGCTATTTCTCTTGCTAAGTATGGTAATTTTTTCCTTTAAAAGTGGGAATAACATTTAATGTGTGTCTCTTATTTGGCATAGTACTGTGAAATTTTGCTTCCATGTCATGGAAATTGTGAGAATTATCAATCATTCTTCTAGAAATATGTGGAAATAGAGGGAACTTATTGACAGGAATAGAAAAGCACCTTAAATAAAAGACCAAGGAATAGGGTGCAGAGGGCTTAAGAGACAATATGAGCAGAGGAGGTAGTGGAAGCCTGGTTCTTTATTTTTTTTTTGAGATGGAGTCTTGCTCTGTCGCCCAGGCTAGAGTGCAGTGGCGCACTCACTGCAATCTCCACTTTCCGGGTTCAAGTGCCTGGTCTTAAAATGTATTCCGTGAAGCCAGAGAGGAGGTGAATGCTCAGACCCAGCACAAAGGACCTCCTGTGTGCAAAATACATGTACCAGCATTGGGTGGGAAGAGCAGCAGAGGGAAATCCTGAGCAGTGAGTGATAGAAAATAATATTTTATGAATCCATTACCCACTTAAGATTCATTAAACACTAAATGTTAACAGTACCTACAGGTTGGTGCAAAAGTAATTGCGGTTTTTGCCATTGCTGAAAAAAAAAAAAAATGGTAAAAACCGCAATTACTTTTGCACCAACCTATATCTAAATATCTACTTTATTTTAGTGAAAATACAACAAATATGTACAAGCACTTTTATAGTTTAATTACCTCTTTCTCTATAACCTGATGTTTCATTATAAGGTCATAATTCCTCAGAGTTAATTATTTTATTCCAGTACTTTTCAGGTACCCAACCACTCTCCCTCACATGGGTTAAGAATGGGTTACTGTATTTTCCATAGTGGTGGAATTAGCTGGCTGTGAAACCCTTTTCTTGCCCTTATGGATAGAACACAGAGATAAAATGCCACAAGATGTGTTTACATCATCTTTGCTTCATGGTATAGTATTATCTGTTGGGTGGTTTCTCTGTCCAGAGCTAAGTGGTGGAGATTTAGTTAGGTATCATAGTTTAAAATTACAGGCCTCAGAGCCAAACTGCCTGTGTTTGCATTACATTATCTGTTATTTCCAACCCATTTGTTTGGTGAAGTTAGTTGTACTTCTCAGTGCCTCAGTTTTGTCATATGTAAGTGAGAATGATAGTAGTACCTACCTTATAAAATTGTTATGTGTATTAAATGAGTAAATGTTTCGAAATCACCTAAAACAGTGCTTGGCTTGTATTGTAGAAGGCAGTTATGTTTTAAATAAAGTATAAATATTTTCTCCTAGCTTATCCCCTTTTCATTTTATAGCTTCATACACCCAGCAAATATTCATTGAGTTTTGATAAATACTACACACTTCACAGATTGAGAAACCAGACCTGGTTATTAGAACAACTAATACCTGTATGATATTTTCAGTTTATGAAGCACTTCTTATTTTACTTTAATCTTTATGTTACCAGAAAGGGGTCTGGATCCAGACCCCAAGAGAGGGTTCTTGGATCTCCCGCAAGAAAGAATTCAGGGTGACTGCACAGAACGAAGTGAAAGCAAGTTTATTAGGAAAGTAAAGAAATAAAAGAATAGTTACTCCATGGACAGAGTAGCCCGAGGGCTGCTGGTTGCCCATTTTTATGATTATTTCTTGATGATATGCTAAACAAGGGGTGGATTATTCATGCCTCCGCTTTTTAGACCATATAGGGTAACTTCCTGACGTTGTCACGGCATTTGTAAACTGTCCTAGCACTGGTGGGAGTGTAGCAGTGAGGATGACCGGAGGTGACTCTCAGCGCCATCTTGGTTTTGGTGGGTTTTAGCTGGTGTTTTTACTGCAAGCTGTTTTGTCAGCAAAGTCTGTATGACCTGTATCTTATGCTGATTTTCTGTCTCATCCTGTGACTTAGAATGCCTAACCATCTGGGAATGCAGCCCAGTACGCCTCAGGCTCCCTTTACCCAGCCACTACTCAAGATGGAGTTGCTCTGGTTCAAATGTCTCTGACACAACAATACTATAAGAAAGAGATTACAGGAATTTCCCAAAATTTGACTTTTAAGTAAACAGGCTAAAAGAAAGGGATGAATTTATTCAAGTTCATACACATCATGTAAAAGCTGAGACAAAATTCTGTTAAATTTCATTGAAAAAATGAAATGCTGCAAGTTTTGTAAACTGACTAACAGAACCTCCCCAGATGAAAGAAAAATGTTTTCAGGGGCCCGAGAAATAATGGTTAATAAAAACAAAAAATCGAATCAAAATAAAGTTAGCAACTCTAAAAGGTACTTTCCCTTACTAAAGACAAATACTTATTATTTTGGTCTTTAAAAAGTGTACTGTAAATCCAGTAGTAAATTTATAAAATTAGCTTTTCAAAAAAAATTTTTTTTTGGTCCATGGTCAGGATTCTGCTCTTGATTTACAGATAATTTCCATTCTTGTGGGAAGCATTGATGGTTACTTCTAAGATTCCCGACTGAGGTTTATTATGTGTTAGTCCATTTGTAAATGAATCAGCTCCAAAAATATCTCGAACTCATTTTATTTTCTTTCATTCATACTTCTATTTGACTTTTATCTATTTTGGGGCTGCAATATAAAGAGAAGAAGATATCAGTGAGACATAATGATAATAGCTTTATCAAACTCTTATATGCAAAGGAGAGTTCTAAGTTCTTAACAAATGCCAATTTACATTATCCTCATCATAACCCTCACAGGTGAGTACTATTATTATGTCTTCTTTATACTTGGGGAAAATGAGGCACAGAGAGCTTAGTTAGTGGTCCAAGAAAACAAAGCTACTAAATTACCAGTTAAATTAAAATCCAGCCAGTTTAGTTTTAGAGTGTACAGTCTTGACTAACTCACCATGCTACTTATTAATGATTAAAATATTAAGAATTAAAAAAATAATTGAGGGATAATGCAGTTTGGTTTTTTTAGCCTGCGAAAGAGAAAAATAAAAGATAATAATGTTGTGGACTTTTGGCTTACAAAGGATGAAAAGTTATGGTCTCTGAGGGAAATTATCCCTGGAGAAACATTATGTTAGAGGCAAAAAGAAAAAAAAAAAAGTTCTACTAGTGACTGTGGTTGAAAAATTCAGATGAGGAAATGATTCCTTAAGCAGGAAGCCCGCATTTCGTAGGCTTTACATATTCATAGGTCTATTTTAAGAGCTAAATATGACAGCATGTATCAAGGACTCGACAGAGTGCCACTTGTATAGTTCCTTTAAGAGTCTTTTTAAAAGGCTTTTTTTTGTCTTTTGATCAGTCAGTCTGTTTTTGGACGGGATTTTCCTCTGGGTATCAAGGACAAAAGTACTTGCCACATTTATGGTAGTGTTAGGGTGGAGAAGGGTTTCCATTTATGCTCATGTGTAGGTAAATTGAAATGACTCCAATATTAACATTGTCTGTAAGAAAAATGTAGTTGTGTGTTTTCTCTCACATTATTTGCTTGAAATCCTCTTTTTATATTCCCAGTCTTTCTTTTATATTGGGGACAATAGAGTTTTCTTCTGCTAGCCTTACAAATTCACATCATTGCAGGTATAACAACCTGTAGAGGTACCAAAGCAGACAGAAGGCATCAGACACATTTACCAAGAGCTCCATCAATGCATATGAAAGAGGAAAGTAAATTCAGACTGTTGGAATTCATCTATTTACAATTTTTTTTCTTTTCCTTTTTTTTTTTTTTTTTTGAGAGGGAGCCTCACTCTATTGCCCAGTGGCAATATCTTGGCTCACTGCAACCTCTGCCTCCCCAGTTCAAGTGATTCTCCTGTCTCAGCCACACGAGTAGCTGGGATTACAGGCATGCGCCACCGCGCCTGGCTAATTTTTGTATTTTTACTAATAGTAAAGACAGGGTTTCACCATATTGGACACGCTGGTCTCGAACTCCTGACCTCGTGAACCACCTGCCTCGATCTCCCAAAGTGCTGGGATTACAGGTGTGAGCCACTGCACCTGGCCAATCCATCTGTCGTAAATAGTAAGATTTACATATTATATTTTTTGCTAACATTTATGTATTAGTTGTATACTATGTGCACCATGTGTACTCTGATAGATATTTTAAAATTCAGGAACAATTATTTATACACTTAATTTATTTCATACCAAGCAGGGCCCCTGCATTAAAAAAACTGCAAGGGCACCATGCACCATGTCCTTATTATATTTAATATTACAGTGTATCCTCTAAAGCACATATGTTTATATTTTACAGATGATGAAACGGGACCGTAACAGTTAAGTAATTCACTTTATATCTCACCATTAGTGTGTAGTGGATGCATAAAAATAAGTGGTATTGGTAACAGAGCTTTCTGGACATCCTGTTGCCTTTGTAATACTATGTAAAACATTAGTACATTAAACCTAACATAATTAAATACAGTTGAACAAAATACACAAATATTTGGCCTTCATAGCAAATCCAATCTATGGACTTAATCTTTTGGGCTTCCAAGTGTAGACTTGCACAATACTTTTAAATACTGCCAACAAATTTTACATAGATAAATAGACTCTCATTGACAAGGTTAGGCTTTGTGTCCCCACCCAAAACTCCTCTTGAATTCTAATCCCCATAATCCCTGCCGCCCATGTCAAGGGAGAGACCAGGTGGAGGTAATTGAGTCATGGGGGCAGTTTTCCCCATGCTGTTCTCCTGATAGTGAGTTCTCACAAGATCTGATGGTTTTATAAGGGGCTCCACCCCCTTCACTCAGCACTTCTCCTTCCTGCCGCCTCGTAAAGAAGGTTCATTGCTTCCCCTTCGCCATCCTCCGTGGTTTTAAGTTTCCTGAGGCTTCTGCAGCCATGTAAACTCTTGAGTCAATTCAACCTCTTTCCTTTATAAGTTACCCAGTCTTGGGCAGTTCTTTAGAGCAATATGAAAATGGAGTAACACACTCATCATCTCTATAAAAAATTGAATCACCTGCCAGTACTTTACCTCCATTCCCAAAACGGCAATTGAGTAAGGCTATTTAATTTGTCATCAGTTTCACCATTTCTTACGTCAGACTTATAGTGTAGTCCTTGGTCAGCAGCACCAGCTTCACCTGGGAACTTGTTAGAACTATATATATATATTTTGGCTGGGCGTGGTGGCTCACACCTGTAATCCCAGCACTTTGGGAGGCCAAGGCGGGCGGATCGTGAGGTCAGGAGATCGAGACCATCCTAGCTAACACGGTGAAACACCGTCTCTACTAAAAATACAAAAAATTAGCCAGGCGTGGTGGTGGGTGCCTGTAGTCCCAGCTACTCGGGAGGCTGAAGCAGGAGAATGGCGTGAACCCGGGGGGTGGAACTTGCAGTGAGCTGAGATCGCGCCACTGCACTCGGGCCTGGGCAAAAGAGTGAGACTCCATCTCAAAAAAAAAGAAATATATATATATTTTTTGCCCTGTATTGGACTTACTTAATCAGAAACTTCGGAGGAGGGGACCAGCAGTCACCTATGACCCCTAGGTGATTCTGAGGCATAACAGAATTTGATAACCACTGCCTAATGGTTTTATAAAGTACCCACTTCCTTATTGATATTATCTGCCTCGCCTCTAAAGGCATTTGGGGTTTTGATCTATTTAGAAACCCTCTAAATTGCCAACTTTGCAAATAGAGAAACTTGTGTATGTGCATTTAACTAACAAATAATGTTTCTTTGAGGATAATATGTTAAATAAAAAAGTATATACAAGTTTATTCTGTATAAAATACCTAAAGGAGACTTTCACTTCATTATTTATATTTCATAAAGAAACAATGGTCTTATGGAATCCTGAGAGTTACTGCATTAGTTACCATGAGTTTAGAAAAGCAAAGCCACTTTGGGCTGAACATTTTGGTCCCCTGGCTGGATCTATTTTCTTGAATGCACACCCCACCCCTGAGGGGCTCATTTGTGCCTTAAACTACAAATCTACTACTTCTTAAAAGCCTTTGGTCATTTCCAGAGAGCTAAAGTCACAAATGTTACATATGTAAATTTTAAGAATTTACTGTTTATTATATGGAATATTATTTGTGAGATGCTATTTAATGTTTACTATGAGAAAAATAAATCAATGGTAAAATTTGTTTCTCAGTTATTGGGAGAAGTCTGGTTAGTCATTTGTAACCAAGATACTCTCAATACTCTTTAGAGGCTAATGTCATTGTACATTCCTAGAAGGACATTATTTTTATCAATGTATCCCTAAAATAGTAATTGGCGCATGATATATATTCATTACATATTTGTTGAATGAATAGGCAATAACGTATCACTGACAGCTTTTAAGAACTGTCCTGTAATGTCAGTTACATTACAGAAACACACTATCATATAATATTGTACATAGTTGTCTAACGAAATCCAGAATTTACAAATTTAGTCCCACTGGAGTAGATCCTCAAGGTCAGAGATGCTTATTTTTTAAACACTTAGATCACCAGTACCTAGCATTATGCCTGGCACATGAAAGGCACTCATTAAAGATTTATTGAAAAAGTGAATAACTGGGAAGATGGATGGAAGGATGGATGAATGGATGAGTGGGTAGGCAGATGTCCAGCTAGCTGGATAGGCATCTGTTGGTATGAATATTACAAATGTGTGCAATTTAAGCCAGAAGTATGGATTTTATTTTTTAAAACTGAAAGAGAAAAGTTTACATAATTTAGGGATGAAATATTTGGAGAGAAGAGGAAGTTACTTTTTTAAAAAAGGAAATTCTAAAAGAAAAAATATATTTGGCTAGAATTTATGCATTATAACATTGCTGAAAATCTGTTTGTTACAGAACAAAAAATTGAAAAAAGGAAGACTTTAAAAACAAACTGAAATAGTTTAATAATTGAATTTTACTTTTTCAATCTTAAGGAAATGACAAAAAATAGAGACAAAGGCAAATTATTGTTTTAATGAGCCACATTGATGCGTAAGAAAGGGAACCACTGATTGTGCTCATTTCTCCACCAGAGTAAAACATCTGCATAAAGGGTGTAAAATCTCTGGAACCTCTCAAGCACTTTTTGTTGTTTTATTAGTTTTTCAGACCAAGTTTCTGATTATTGGAAACAGTTCATGGTGGCTGCTTTGTAAATATTGGTTTCCAGATGGCTGTAGTCGGCATTATTTAGAATAAACATCTAGAGGACTCCAGCCTGGTGTAAGGCAAAGATGGTTACTTAGGGTCCTGGGGTCTCCGATTTTTCCAAGTGACTTTGAAAACATTATTTTGCCTTTTTGAGTCTCAGTTTCTCTTTTTATAAAACTGAAGGATTTGGACTAAAGTATACTTAAAAGTTCCTTGCAGTTCCATAGCCATCCAGCTTTTACCCCAATATTTTAATAGGGATTTTGTAGACATTGCTTTTTTTTGTTTGACATTTTTGACAGATGCCACCCCTCCTTGGAAAAGGACTCCTTAGGAAGCCTTTCTAAAAGGCCAGTTAGGCTTCAAGCACTTCAGCAGGCTTAAAGTAATCAACGTGTGGGTAGCAGCCGCCCAGCCAGACCATGCATAGGAAAAATCACCACACCCCTGGATGGGCTTCACCCTAGAGACCCACGCTAAACTGTGACCCTATTTAACTTTGCTGTGTATCTGGCACCGATGAGACATAGGAGACTTTCATGAAAGGGGAAAGCTCTGACTTTTAAGATGAGACCTGGAGGTCAGGCCTATTGAGCCATAAAAAAGATGCTAGGAGGGAAAGTCCTTAAAGAACTGATCGTGGCTTCTTTGAAGTTACCACTGATATTAATACTGTATTTGGGAATCCAGTAAGCTGCTTTATTTTTTTAAAAAGAAGAAAAACATATTTGGATTAAGATGGAAAAGAGAAGGCAATCTTGGTTATTGAGACAATTCTTCCACTCTTTCGCAAAAGAAAAATTCTAATTCATTTTACTTTTTTCTAAATCCTTTGACGTTTACATTAGCAAGATCACACATTCGTGTGCTCAGACTTATTCCTGATTTCATATCCAGTGCTGTTCAGATACCTGGTGTAGGTTTCCTGAAACCTACAGTCTCTGTTTTGCCGGAAACCTGGTGTTGAATGCCTTAGCCTTTCTGAAGGTGGCAGCCACCACAGATAATGGAAGAAACTTTGAACTAATTTGATAGCTTTTCACCGTATTTCAGCAGTAGACCAACTATGAACCTTTCTAATTAAAGTCTTCAGGTTTGTGCCCCCACCTGCTGGCAATGATGACTACTCGCAGAATTGTATTCATGGGGCAAGGTATGTTAAATTTTATTCTCATCATTGTTATTTATATCCACTGAATGCCTGCTCTTCTGAAGCACTTGAGATAACATGAAACATATGGCAAGTCCTTGTCATCAGGATGGAGACAAGACATACTTAAATAGAAATAATTACAGAAGCATCAATTGTGGGTTTGTGAGTGTATATATATATATATATATATATTTAATTTCTAGGTAATGTCACATGGATTTTTTCCTTTTCTTCCTCACAGCAACTTCTTGAGGCAACCCAAGCAAGGATCATCATTGCTATTATTATAAATGAGGCTTTTGAAAGGAGCGGGGCAATGGAGTGGCTTGCTGAAGTTTCAAAAATGAAAGACAGACCCAGGTCATCTGTCTTCTTACTATTAAAATGTGCAAAATTAATGGTAATAGAAATGATAATGAGCATCCAGACATCTATGGATATAGGGATAAAGGGACAGTAATCAGCATCCAGACATCTATGGATATAGGGATAAAGGGATATGACTTATTCTCATCATGTAAGAATAAATAAATAAATGTCACTGAATAAATGCTATTGAGTATTTTGACAATTTTTCAGTTCTGAAAAGTACGTTTAAACTCTCTCAGGTATTCTGAATATGAAGTTTTCACAGTGGACTTTTGGAATGGAAAGAAATACCTTATTTTTTGGCATAAGAAGTGGCATTCACTCCAGGGGAAATGTGGCTAAAAATAGCATCAGCATCCTTAATCTCCATTGCCTGAGAGGAGCCTGTGTTGACAGACACTGGGAGGGCCAGTCTTCTTTGGTTTCCCTCGCTTCTGTTTGTCTAACTAGCCCTTCCTTAAATGTCAAGTCAGAAAAGTGACTGCATTGAATCTTCCCAGCTATTGAAATAAATGGCAATTATCTTGGCTTTCTCAAGGCAGGCTTTGGTCAAAACATACTCATATGTGTTTTGGAGAAGGATGAGTGGCATAGGATCCAGTAGTTTCTTCCTGTGTCTGTCACAGAGACACTAAGATTTCTGCATGTATTTCCGTAATATCCTGGGCCATTACTGTGTAAGAAGTTTGCCGATGGCTGTATTATAAGGAAAGATAGAAATACTTGTTCTGACCTGAAAGAGTGAATAATTTAGAAAGGAGTACAACAGTCTTAAGTGAGGCATACATAAATATATCAACAACCACTTACAGTTCATTCCCTCTTATGCCTATATCTAACTTAAACTGCAGCATTAAGTAGTGGAGTTAGCGAGGCACTTATCTTTTTATCCTTTTTTGAGTCAGGGTCTTGCTGTGTTGCCCAGGCTGAAGTACAGTGGCACAATCATAGCTCATTGCAACCTCGAATTCCTGGGCTCAAGGAATCTTCTGTCCTCAGCCTCCCAAGTAGCTAAGATTACAGGTGCTTGCCACCATGCCCAGCTAATTTTTAAATTTTTTATAGAGACAGTGGTCTTGCTATGTTGCCCAAGCTGGTCTCAAACTGCTGGCCTCAAGCAATCCTCCCTCCTCAGCCTCCCAAAGTTTTGGGATTACAAGAAGGAGCCACTACACCTGGCCTACTTATCTAAGCCTTGATTTTCTCATCTGTAAAAATGGGACTATTAACACCTGATTTATAATGATGTTAAAAGGATTAAGTACAATACATGCATTTTAAGTGCTTAGCAAGGTGGCACAATACATGATAGCCATGATTTTGTTGTTATTATTATTTTGTAGAAATGTGCATCTAGATGCAAGAGAGACTGAATTAGTGGCAAATGTGAGTGTTTAGTTCATCAAGGTAGACCACAATGATGGGTGAAATAAGTTAAAATCGATGTTAAAATAGAAGCAATCTTTGCCAAGTAGAACAATACTTCCTTACAAAGTTTCATATAATTCTTGACCAACTGCTTGTGAAACCTTTCATAATAAGAGGATGAATTCATAAGGAACTACAGAATCGGTCACTGTGACTTCAGCCACCTGACAATTCATGAGAAGGGTAATCTAAACACCTTTTTTCCATTGACGTGCTCAGATCTGTTGTACTTGGGCTAGTATTTCTGTGTATATACAGAGACATATGTGTCTATGGCATTAGCAAGTTCTCTTTGCCATTGAAGCACTTTTCTGCCCTCTTGGGGCCAGTTTTCACCATTCCAATGTCCTGAGTCAGGATCATTCAAGTCAAAGAGAAAAACCTTTCAGGAAATAGATTGTAGAGGTTTTCTTGTGAATCCACAAACAAAGTGTTTCCTCCTTCTCCAAGACTAACTAACAAGGGCTGCAGCATCAGCCATACTCAGCAACTCGGCACATGCATAATACATTGTGGCTTAGGGGTGTGGCTCGATGGCAAACACATAACGGTACTGCTGGTGGTGAATCTGCTGAAGAGAAATCCAGAGAAGAATTTCTGTTAAAATCCATTTCCCATTATGCAAGCTGTCTTCAGGACTTGCTTTTGTTATTGTCAGGAGTCAAATATATTTACCACGCTGTTACTGGCTCCATATAGTCAACAGTTCTTTTGCATCCATGTATATGCTCTTTGGCCTCTGGAAATAATACCTTTTTGAAATATTTTTTTGGGGATGATTCCCAAACTTTTGTAACTGGAGAAGCAACAGTATTATTTTTTTTTCCCCGAGAGAGCAGCTGAGGTGGCTTAAATTTATATTACTAAATAGCATTTCACTGCCCCAGTCACGGCTAATTTATGAAGAACAAAGAAATGACATTGCTGTATGTATCATGTATCTCTGGTTCTCTGAACAAAATTCTTCAGGATATGGAGAGACCTCTCCTGACTGACAGGACAGCTGGAAAGGGACTAAGGAACAAATGCGAGGAAACACAGAGAAGACGCAGCAGCTCCCATAATAGAGATATGCATGTATCTATCTAAAGGTACATTAAGATATGCAGCTCATGATAAAAACATTCATAGAAGAACAACATTTTCTACTGAATTAACCACATTGATTCAGTGGACTCATACTTGAATGGCTACCTTAGATCTATCTGGAATAGCTGTGACCAATAGATAGAAGGAAATTTGGTAGAAATTCTAAGAAGACAAAGTATAGGACTCTGGAATGGCCAAAGCTGCCCAAAGCTGGAATGGGCTGTTTTGGAAGGTAGTGAATGTCCTGTTGCTGAATGCATGCAAGAAGGGGGTCACGGGACAATTGACAGAACTCTGCAGAAGATCCAAGTACCAGAGGAGAGAGTGGGGTTTGGCCAGATGACTCTTAAGAACTTTTCAGTCTCAGATTCAATGGAAAAAAGCTATGAGACTACATTAAACATATGTTGGAGTTTTAATTTGCAAACTTGGCATTATTATTATTATTTTTTCTAACCAGTTTAGATCACAATTGGCGTTCATTTCACAAATCACATGCCAGATTAAAAAATAAAATAAGCAGTCCGGGTGCAGTGGCTCATGCCTGTAATCCCAGTACTTTGGGAGGCCGAGGCGGGTGGATCACCTGAGGTCAGGAGTTCAAGACCAGCCTGGCCAACATGGTGAAACCCTGTCTCTACTAAAATTACAAAAAATTAGCTGGGTGTGGTGGAGGGCGCCTGTAATCCCAGCTACCTGGGAGGTTGAGGCAGGAGAATCGCTTGAACCCAGGAGGCGGAGGTTGCAGTGCGCCGAGATCACACCATTGTACTCCAGCCTGGGCAACAAGAGTGAAACTCCATCTCAAAAATAAATAAATAAATAAATAAATAAAAATAAAAATTAGGATTTGGTATTAATATTCCCATTATCCACATGAGGCAATTAAGGTAAAACAAATTAGGATTTATCACATACCAAAACAAGAAGAATGGAAAATCCCATCAGTGATATATGTTGTGGATGTTTTCTCCTTCCAGGATAAGGAAGCCACAGATAATAAAGAGGCAAAACAGCAAGCTAAAGAGCAAGGACATTTAATAGAGGTCTACCCTCATGCCTGAACTTTACGGGAAATAGTCAAGAAGTAGAATGCAAGCACCCCCACCCTCCAACGCAGATACACACACATGCACATGCACACACACAGGCACACACATGCACACACACACACATTTCTCCACCCAAATGTCCCCTAACTGCGTACTTCCAGTGGACCATTTATCTCCAGTCCTATCCTTGGGCAGAGCTTCAGTCCAGGCAGAGTGTAGCAATTATGATCTTGTCTCAAGCAGCCCTCCAAGGGCACTGGTTCAACCTTAGCTTGGTCAGGGAATAACCAAAAGATTGAAGTAATCTCTGCCCTCTTTAGGACAGTTCCAGGCTGAGTGCAATGATGCTGAGATAAATCATATCCTACCAATATCAGCTTGGGAAAATCAGAAATGCTGGACCTACTCTTGGGGAGGTATTTTATCTTGAGGAGTAGTTCAAGGTTGGTCGAAAGAAGATGATTGAGGGAGACAAAAAAAGTTCATGCCAGACTCCTGGGTCAGTGCTATTTCTACCATAGAACGCTGGTATTGGCATGAAGGGAAAACCGTGGGTTGGAATCAGTTATTCTTCAGTGAGTAAACAGAGCCAAGGGGGCTCTGAGTAAGGCTTGTTATACACTGAAGCATGCTTTTACATTTTTTCACAATTTAGTTTCTAAAGTGGATTAAGCAGATTATACTATTTAAGCCTTTAATTCTTAGAATGTATAGAAACTAAAGAGATAAACATAGGAAACTGGAAGTCATCTTAAAAATCATGTGTCCTAGGCTGGATGCAGTGGCTCATGCCTGTAATCTCAGGAAAGTAGGCAACATAGTGAGGTTTCGTGTCAGCAAATAATTTTTAAAAATTAGCCAAGCATGATGGTGCACACCTGTGGTCCCAGCTACTCAGGAGTCTGAGGTGAGATCACTTGAGCCCAGGAGTTGCCGGTTGCAGTAAGCTATGATCAGCCCTGCACTCCACCCTCAGTGGCAGAGTGAAACTCTGTCTCTAAACATTAAAAAATAATAATGAAATAAAATCATCTGGCCCAACCCTTCATTTTACAGATGAAGCAGCAGATTCAGAGATATTGAATGGTTTGCTTAAGGTCACTCGACAGGTTGCCAGCAGAGCCAAAACTAGAATTCCTCTCTTCTGATGTCTGGTCTTACACATTCCCTCTTACCAAGGCTCCCTCCTTCCTCACAAGTCTAGTAAGGAAGTTTCTGTGGCTCTGAAGGCACCAGCCAGGGAGTATGGAAAGAGTCATACAGAGCAGAATGATAAAAAGGCTTCCATGCTAAGGCCAGGGAATTAGAGAAGCCACGAGGCCACCAAGAGCGGCAAAGAAGACAGTGAGCTTTTCATTATGACTCAAGCCCCAGAAGATGTGGGCTCAAGATTGGTGTCTATGTTCACTCCAATACAACCACAATGTGAATGAAATCTCTCCTCCTTCCTAATGTCCCATTTCTCTCCAGTCATCAGTCTCAGATGCAGCCAATTGGAGCTTCTTTCCCAGTACATAGCCGGCACTTTCTGGGCAGCCTGCTTTCATCAGTTACGATTGCTTTACCTAGAAGATAACCTTTTCACCTTAAGCTGCCAAACCCTATCCATCTGTCAAGGTTGATCCTAAGTGTCTGCTCCTTTAGGTAGAGCCTTACTTCTCTCTCCTAAATGATATGCTTCTCACGTAGCCATACCTGTGAATCACCTATCTACTTTTCTCTCAGAAGGGGTGAAATTATTTGCATCAAAATAGGAGAAAGAAATATCAATGACAAGAAATCCTGTAACTTTACAAAGACTTGAAATAGTTATTCATTCCTTCATTCAATCTTTTAGTTTAACAAGCCTGGGCTGAGCCCTGCTTCTCATATTCAAATCACATCTTTTCCTCCAGGATCAGCACAAATGTTACATTCTTCATGAATCATTCCCTAATTCCTCACCTGTAAGCAATAAATACTTCTCATAAATCAACTATTTATTGTCCGTATTTTGCCACCAAATTTTTTTTTTCTCGCTAGTAGACAGCAAATGCCCAGAGAGTAATTTTCTTCAGGAAAAATATCAAGAAAACATTACACCTACTTTTTTCCTACTTAAAAAAAAATAAGATCAAAGCTAACATTTACTGATACTCCACTCACACCAAATTCTTGATCTCAGTGTAATATTTCATATGCAGAAATGATGAAGTGATGATTTAATTACATCTTAATTGATTTTCTTCTCTCGTGGAGGATTTTCAAGCTATTAGCATTTGGCAGCCAGGACCATTCCACTTACTCTCTGGACCTGGAAAAGATATTTGAAAACTGAGCCTCAGGCAAAGCCAGGGTTGTTAAAATCACCATTTCCCTAAAGGATGTTAAAAGTCCTAAGGGAAAATATTTACAAGGAAAATCTGTTTTCTCTTTGGAATTTACAGATTTTTATTTGTCTATTTTTCTCTTCTTACATGTCTCACCCTTGCCCTGTCCTATGTGGCAGGAAGACACATCCACTTGTCCTTCCACAGATGTATCCATCATCCAGTAGCTGACTGAATTCTACACCTTTTTAGTAAATGCCTTTCAGCTTATCAAAGTTTGCTAACAGATCTTCAACTGTCATTGGTTTATTTCTATTTTTAACAAACTCTTTAGAATAACTTACTAGTTCCAGTTTAACTAAAGTTCTTTTGAAAAACAGCTATCAGGAGACTGCTATAGTTTGTAACCAGCTGCCATAATTTTTAAAACTTGGTGGTATAATAAATTGAGTTAGGTGTCCTTTCTATGTGTTCTCACATCATTCTCCTTTGCACTTGACTCATCACCTGATCATTGTCATGTGTATTTCCTGTGTAGCCCTCCCAATGCTATAATCTCTTATTATATTCATATCAATATATATTGAAGAGCACACCCATGCCCTGTGTGCCTATCACGCATAGTTGGTAACTAGTCCACAGTAGCCCATCCAGGGCTCTCAATCAGTGTTTGATGAGTGAACAACCATATGATCAGCTTTTCTTACAGTCCTTATTGAGAGCCCAAGGTGTGCCAAGAAGAGTTAGTCACTGGGAATACAACGATCAATCAGAGACACATAGAGACACAGCTTTTTATGAGCTAAGCGGACTTTCAAGTTTAAAGAGAGAAACTAGTTCTGTTTTTTATACAGATGAGTTTTTATTTTGACTTACAAAATCTCTTAATCTTCTGTATACTGGTAAACAGTGTCTTCAGAACTCTGCCCCCAGAGAGCCACTGGGGGGAATACAGACATAACAGTGGATGAGTATAATACTACCAGAGAGGCACCATGAGGGGAAGTCCAGAAGTGGATGGGATCATAGGGGATTTAGTTGTTCATGGAAGACGTAGCAGAGGAAATGATGTTTAAGCTAGTCACTACAGATGAGTGAGAAATAATCAGTCAAAGATTTGGAAGGAGAATTGCCCAAGAAGAGGAACACTACAAACCCAGAGGGGAGACTGAGTGGAACTGAGACAAAATTCATCAGGACCGTATTTTAGAAAACAGCCGAGAATAATGAGATTTAAGTCTGGGCAGGTAAACCACAAGCAGTCAGGCAAGAGCTTGTGAGTCATGTTTAGGAATTTGAACTTTATCCTTAGACCAGTGGGGAGCCTTTGGAAGTTTTAAATCAGAGAGGGATAAGATCAGATTTGCATTTTAGAAAGATCACTCTGGCTGCAGTGTGGTAAATAGATTAAGGACAGCAGGAATTCACAAGAAAATTTCCTACAGCTGTTTTCCTTTGTACATTTAAATATGTCCCCCGCCCCCCACTACACACACACACACACCTTTACCTACACACAGGCACACACCTTTTTGAAATTTCACTTGTCTTATATAAACTATATAAATTAAATTGACTGGTGGCATAATTTGTCCCAATTTCAAGATGAAGCCCTTTCATGCTTGAAATATTTATTTAGGAAATCATGACTAAGCTCTACCTTTGCTTCCTTTCTCATTCTACTTCCATTCCTGTTTCTTCATATACCACACATATGTTTGTTTTTAAAATTAGAAAACAAGAAAAAAATTAGAAGTAGTCAATTATTAAGTCTCATTTCTCCACGTGGATATCATGACCATTAACATTTGATGTATAACGTTTTTCTAGTGAATTTATATTACATGAGTAGAATCATATTATCCAGAATGTCATACAATCTGCTTTTTTCATTCGAGAGTATATCACGAGCATGTTTGCATTCTAATTATTCTCAGTGGGCATATAATACTCTACCATATGATTGTGTTGTAAGTTAATCTATGCCCATTAGAAATTTTGCTTTTAATTTAATCAGACCATAGTTTATCTGGAGTCTTAAAAAATCTGCTTGACGAAATTAAGATGACATTCCCCAGGCAGCTCTTTCTGTCGGGTGCTCTGGTATTTGGGGTTTTCAGCACTTTTCAGTAACTTTACCAGCTAATCAAAATAATATCAGAAAAGTATCTTCCCTTTGGGAAGCTTTCTGCATTAGGAAAACTGTTTACTTCCAATAAAAGAAATGGAGATGCTTAAAGGAAGAGGGTCTTGATCAAACTTATTTTTTAGGATAAACCAAAATGGAAGGTTTAAGGACCATAAATAAAAACAAACGTATCACTCCAGAATGCTTACAAAAATCATTTTTCTTGAATTGTTTAGTCTTATTCTGAGAAAGTATAAAGAAAAGCAGACATTTTCATTTTTGCATGAAAGTCTATTTTTTTTTTTTTTTTTGGAGATGGAGTCTTGCTCTGTTGCCAGGCTGCAGTGCAGTGGCGCAATCTCGGCTCACTGCAAACTCCGCCTCCTGGGTTCAAGCAATTCTCCTCTCAGCCTCCTGAGTAGCTGGGACTACAGGTGCGTGCCACCATGCCCAGTTAATTGTATTTTTAGTAGAGACTAAAGGGGTTTCACCAAGTTGGCCAGGATCGTCTCAATCTCTTGACCTCCTGATCTGCCTGCTTTGGCCTCCCAAGGAACTATATTTTTTCTTAACTTTGTTTCCCATTCTGTTTTAATGTCGTAATGAGTCTACCAAGGTCACTTTTTGATACCTTTGTAGAAAGAACACTGGATTAAAAGTTAGAATACTTTAGTTGCCAGCATTGTCATTGATCATGCTGGGAGGATATAGTAGAGCTTAAGGGTGTGATTTCCGGTGTAAGACAGAAATGAGTTTAAAGTCAGATTAAATTACTTACTATTTTTGAATCTCTCAATTGCAAATGAAGCTACTGATGCCAAACTTGTTATTTTCAGCATATATTAGTTTGCTAGGGCAGCCATCACAAAAACCACAGACTGGGTAAGTTAAACAGCAGACATTTATCTTCTGACTGTTCTAGAGGCCAGAAGCCCAAAGTCAAGGAGTCAGGTTTGGTTTTTCCTGTGACCTCTCTCCTTGGCTTGCAGATTGTTGCCCTCTTATTGTGTCTTTATGTAGTGTTTCCTCTGTGTGTGCTCATTCCCCTGGTGTCTCTCTCTGTGTCCTAATCTCCTCTTCTCAAAAACAAATAACAAACCAAAAAACCACCAGATTGGATTAGGGCCCACCCTTATGGCCTCATTTTAACTCAGTTTCTTCTTTAGAGGTTTCATCTCCAAATACAGCCATATTCTAAAATACTAGTTGTTAGTACATAAGAATTTTGGGAGACACCATTTAGCGCAAAACATGTGGTAATACATTTATTTCAGGTCTCTGGTGTATTACATGTTTAATAATAGTGGCAACTATTATTACCTGACCTCTCTGAACTTCATTCTTCTTATTTGCAAAATTGGGATATTAATATCTGCCCAGTCTACACATGATGATGACTTAAGATTATTTATATTAACATTCTTTGTAAATTAAATGGTAGAATACTCTTGTGTATTTTAGGCATACACACACATACTCACCATCTTCTCTTTGAGAATATGCAAGTTGCATCCAGGCATTTGCTGTTAGCTTCTTTTTACATTAAAGCTGGAAGTTGGAAGGTTGGGACTTAGGCTCCTAGTCATCTTCCTTTTATTTTTCTAGGGTCTTAGCATCCTCAGCTCCTAGACACACAGATTTAGTGAGTTTCAAGTCATATAGCCTTTCCCACGGTACTTCCTCTGCTCACATGGGGCAAGGAGCAAAGATTAATGAAAGTGGAACAGAATCTCTCTGCTTCACTGTCTCCAAGTAGAGGCAAATGAGATTTCCTCTAGTGCCTCATGGGAGTGTTTCCAAATAAAAAAGAACAAAAGCTGCTTATATTATTTCATAATAAAACCACATGTTTTTCTGGGTAGAAAGAGTAGAGATGGCAACTCTCAGATGGAAGGCTATATTCATTTTAATGACTCGGCTAAAATTTCTCTCTGGCTTAAAATTGGGTTTGCTATGGAGTCTTCAAAATATGAAACGTTTTAAATGAACAGAAAGTGAGTCTTCCAGAAATGTGAAATGTGGAAGTGTAGTACCTTATTGGGATGCCCTACCAACTGAACTGCTGGAGTGTGAGTATGCAGGTTGATTCCATAACACAGCATTCAGGGCCAGGTGGAGAACTGGTTGGAAGGAGTAGGGTATACTGCCACGCATTGCTCAGTAAGATTGATCTAATCCAGCTCTCTCATAGACCATCCTATGCTACTCAAACAAACTAACAACCTAGACTTTCTCCTCTCTCAGATGGAGATGTTTCTGGAAGGAAATTTTTAGAGCTAGAAATCACTCAATTGCTTTACAAGTTTCATGTTCTCCCCAAAATAAAACCTAATATGTGCTTAACTTTCAAACCCCAGCCCACTTTGGCATCAGACTACCATGTTAGTATTCTTTGCTCTTTCAAACCCCACTCCCAACACTTGTACTCCTAGTAAACTAACTCTCAAATATAGATGACGCTTTTCCTCTGTGTCTTACTCATGGTGAAATGCCCTTCCCAGCACCTCTGCCTGTTGAAATCTCATCTATCCATCAAGGTCTGTTACAGATGCCATATTTGTAGTAAGATCCCCATGAAGACTTTTCAGATCCATCTATTCAGAAGTTCTTTCTCCTACTTTGAATACTTATAGAATTTCTTTTTCCTTCTCTTAAGGGCCCTTACTAAACCCCAAATTATAGGTATTTGCCTGATTTCCCACCCACCCCCCCCCCAGATTCACTACTAAAACACAGGAATTATCTCAGATTTCTCTCCACTGTTCCCACCTACCCAATGGCCAGTACAGGCCCCTCATTAAATGTTGCTCGGGTGGAATGGAAAGATGAAGTAAAGCAGCCTGAGCTTTAGAACCTCTAGAAATAGAAAGCTCATAGTCCTCTCTGCAGACAAAGCGGGCCTCCATATGTGGAAGTGCATAGTGGCAGTCTTTTCTTAGCACAGACCAAACATGCAGCTGCTACACTCTGCCACACTATAACATTTCAAGGGGAAGGGAGCCAATGTAAACCCACAGTATATACAAAATTGGAATCAGAAACCCTCAGTTCTTTTAACCACCGAATATAATTTCACAGTCTATTTGATATAATTTTTCTAGGCTGTGGTTCAATTCAAGCCAGTCTCTTCATTTAAACACAATCCTATAGTTCTCTTCTATACTTACTAGCAGTCACTTTGCAACTTTAATTTGCGTTATTCTGGGTGGCATGGAGAAACTGATGTCTGCCACTGACTTTTGGAGAGATACATTTTGGGTCTGACATTTTTATATGCACTGATTAAAAATGGTAGACTCTTAATTTCCCTGCTGAAGAAGGAAGATTGTCCACTTAGTCTCAGGCACAGCGAACTATACTAAAAAATTATTAACTTTGGAATTAAAAGACCAGGTTTCAGCTCTTCTGTCAGAACCCACGTGACCCTGAGAAGAACACTTTTCACTCTATACTTATCTTATTCATGTAAGTATATTAGGGAAGCAGATGTCACAGCAGATGAAGAGCTATTTCAATATCTGCATTCGGGATTCTGGGATCACTTAGGTCATTATTTTATAATTAAAGTCATTCATCAACGTTACTGAAGTTTACCATATATATATATATATATATGTCAACAAATAGAGTCTCAGGCAGCTGATTAGTTTTTTGAGCCAGTCTGAAGCAGACTAGAAGGTTTTTGGCCAAAAGAGTTTGAAAAATGTGAAATACAGTGTCCCATTTACACAGATTAACTGTTACAGTAGTACATAAAAAAAAAATCTGAATGCTGTATCCTAAAGAAATGTGTTTAACTCTTACTACAGTTCATCATACCCTTTGTTAATTATAAAAGCATTTTTATAAGTCTTATGAACATCTAGGGCAATACATTTCTTAGCAAGGTAAGGGCTGACAAACATCAAAATAAACATTTTTTTTTTCTGTCCTTCTTGGTTGCTCTAACTTATTTATAATAATAGATTGCTCCTTCATTTAGGAAACTCTTCTCTCTGGCTTTCTGTCTGGGAAAAGACCTCAAGTGTGTCTCAAGTGAAGACTTTGCTCGATATTTGGTTGATCAGATCTCTTGTCAAGGTGCTTGACTGCTAGGAAGATGTACTTATTTGGATGCCTTTTCATTATATCAAACACAAACTAGCTCAAAGTGAAATGAAAAATTTCTCCAACCCACAACCAAAATTTGTAGCCACCTAAAAAATACTATTTCCATTGCTATTACCACCATATTCCAAGTTAACTAGTTTTGAAATTTTAAGCATGCCTTTAGCTTTGCACTTCCCTTTGACCAACTTACTTCTGTGTTATATGAGAAAGAGAAGTACAAGGGTTTCCCCAAAATTTTGCCTCTTCTCCAGTGTCCCTTTACTCCCACTTAGTCCTACAACAACCAGGCTAATGTTTCCACAACTAAAAGGATATTATAAAGTTTATCATAGGCCTCCAGTCTTACACTCGCCTCCCTGCCAATGAGGAAGTTCTCCCTGCCAATAAGTGAAATTTTACTTCACATATTTTAGTTTTTACTTTTCACAGCCCTTTTTGGAATAAGAGAGATATATTTTTATGACTACGTTCACAAACATGCACATATAGATAATACATAGATATATCTATCTGTTTCCCCTTTTCCAGGAATAAAAATCAAAACAACTCACCTTAGTATCAAAGATCCCCATAATCCAGTCCTGTTCCACCTTGCTTCCCATTACTCTGGAATCAAAACCTTCCACATGAGCCACGTTATCCAAAACACTATCTTATAAATAGATCTGAGACATTTCTGCTCTACCATTATCATGCTATTCTGCAGCTGGGACATCCACATGTTTTCTGTTCTTCAAGACCCTCAGTCCTACTTTCTCAGTGAGGCCTTTCCTGAACCTTCCAGGTTACTGTGATTTCACATTTCTCCTAATTTTTACAGCATTATATTGCCTGCCACCCACCCACTCTGCCCTAAAAGCTTGTAAATTCCCAGTTCTTGATATCAATAGTCTGTGTATGTCTTCTTGTCCTAACTGGGCTATATTTACTAAAAGATTAGGATCCTGTCACATTTATTTTGTATCCTCAGACACTTGTCATCTATCACAGTTCTATGACTGAAGTGACCAGCAAACCTGTTACATAAACAAGACATGCACAAACTCACCTCTACTTTGAAATAGTGGTGACTAAAATCCCAGGTGTCTATTTGTGAATGTTTGTTTTAATCGAAGAGGTAGCTTCTAATTATACTTCTGCTGCTAATATTCTAGGCAGGTTCTTTATCCACCTGTAAAATGAAACAGTGGGACTATATGATATAAATAGTCTATCCAGCCCTAGTCTTCTATAGACTTAATTGCAATTAGTATTTATAAGATCAATGCAAGTGCCACAAAAATAACAGAACTGATGCTACTCGATATGTTTAGTTAGTAAGTAGATCTCTCCCAAACTTTAGCTTTCTCTAGAATTTACATGGACTAGAACTTTCTTTCTAATATAGTCTCTTGGCTGAGGTACAAAGAAAATGTTTGAGTTTATATTTAACCTGGATATATGGTAGGGATATTTCATATACTGTACAGCCTGAAGGTTATTGCTGTGGCTGGATACTTATAAAAGTGCAGGTGTGATGCCAGAGGAATGTATGAAACATTGAAATGAAAGAACTCTATCATCAAAACCATCTCTTTAGTAAGAGCATGTGGCCTGTCAGGTTAGGAGTACCCATTAGTGAGCTTGATGGGTGACATACCTGCAGAGACCTTAGTCTCCTCTTAAAGATTCCTCCAGGAGGGGTCTTTGGAATAAAATTCCCCTTGGCTTGCAGCCACGATGCATTCCTTTGCATGAGCTGAAATGAGTGTTTGGAAATAATTTTTGAAGTAAATCTTCCCACTCCTATAAAAGCAAGAGTTTATATTTCACAGAAGAACGTGGCGTATTTATACCAAAAAGGTACAAGTGGAAAGGCTTTTGATTTACTTGTTTGCTTTTCTTGCATTGCTCACAGTAAAGCGATTTGAGTGGAATGTTAAGTTTGTTTCATAAACACAAAATGGAAGGGAGACCAAGCATGTTGGAAATTGTAATGACAGAATTTATTTGTACATTCACTAAACCCTAAAACCCTCCTCAAATAATCAAATTTGCGAAGCTATTTTCAGTGTTATCCTAGCATTGTTACAATTTAAAACAGGCCAGGGCCCAAATGATTACTGCTTCTCCCTGATCTATATGCCCCCATGCAGTCTACTCAGGAAACATGTGGACTTACAGGAGAAACACTAAATAAACCCATACTTTGATTCCCAGTTGCTTATGACAAGCATTTTATGTCTGAGGCTTTGTCATTTCACAAAACAATGTTGCAGACACAGCAACAAACTTTTGAAATTTTTTTTTCATATTCTCAAGATCAGAAAAATCATTCCCAGGCTTGCATTAAGCTATTTCACTGCTGATTTTCAAAAAGGTATCTTAGAAACAGAAATCCATAGTTAATTGCCATTTTGCTTTCATAATTGACAAATTCAAATGATTTGTGACATATGATTTGTGACAAATGATTTGTGACAAATTCAAATGATTGTAACATACAGTTTGAGGAAAAAATGTGATCTGGCTGCTAATGGTTGTAGAGACATAACTGTGGTAGTGAACAATTAGGAAGCTGGCTTTTAGCTGTAGTAAATTGATGGCCAGCTAAAACTTTTTTTTTTTTAATTGAGTCACTAGGGAAAGACAACATTTTTCCCCCTTTATTATAATGAAAACCAGGCAAAATATGAGTCAAGTGTTATCACAACAAAATTTGTTTTTGTATCCTAAAGTTCATTAAGGGGAACTCTGTCCCTGGACAAGTTTTGACTTGGTGCTATAAATTATTGTTCGTGGCCGGGCGCGGTGGCTCACACCTGTAATCCCAGCACTTTGGGAGGCCGAGGCGGGCGGATCACGAGGTCAGGAGATCGAGACCATCCTGGCTAACACGGTGAAACCCCGTCTCTACTAAAAATACAAAAAAATTAGCCGGGTGTGGTGGCGGGCACCTGTGGTCCCAGCTACTCGGGAGGCTGAGGCAGGAGAATGGCGGGAACCCGGGAGGCGGAGCTTGCAGGGAGCCGAGATCGCGCCGCTGCACTCCAGCCTGGGCGACAGAGCGAGACTCCGTCTCAAAATAAATAAATAAATTATCGTTTGTATCATAACGTACCCTTGTCAATAATTACCAGCCACTTTCTGCACTGGTCCTGAAGTAGAGGTAAGGGCTCATCTAGCTTTTTGAAGCTGTCCTCTTGGGCAGACAAACTCAATAAATGGCCATTTTTATTTCTCTTATTTTTATTACTAATATTATAAAATGCTTTGCCAACTATATAAAACATACAAACTATATGACAAATGCAATTTTTATTATTGGCAACCTCACAAGTTAGATTATGCTCACCAATACAGAGGTCATGTATAAGAGGAGTAGAGTTCTGTACTCACATAGAGAAACATTGGATTTCTATTTATTTATTTTTCAAAATCTGACATGAACTAGATTCTTGAGATGTTAAAGTAATGACTACTACCATAGTCATGGGATGCTGGCAAAACTAGGGTATGAAATTAATGACAACTACCTTCAGAATAAACTTTGAAAAGGATTAAAGCTGATTCCAAAAACAGTAGCACGAAACAAATGTCAGCAAGGTCTTGGCCCACACTGCTTTTCGGTAACCATTAGTCATCATCTGACACCTCAAGGGAGAGTGCTGGACAAACACTGCAGAGGTTAAGATCCCTGCCCAGTTATTCAGTCTTACCCTGTCCTAGCATTTAGAACCAAAAACAACAGTAACATACCAATAAACCATGCACACTAACTTCATTCGACCCGAGGCAGAGACGACTTGTCTACATTCCGTCACTAAGATAATGTGCTCTCCTTCTTACCCAGCAGCCATTCAAATTTTGGCTGTTCCCTTGGTAGGAAGTTAGACAATACACAGATGACTTGAGCGATTTTGTCTAATTCAAAGCACACACTTATTTCTGGCTAATACTTAGTTTTTTTTTTTTTTTTTAACATCAAGGGCATTTCATTTTTAATAGTCTCTAATCGGAAATAGTATGTTTAAAAGTTCTGTGTCTTCACTTTAATGTTTTCCTTACCCAGAAAGATGGTTTCTATTTAGATAAGAAATCTTCTAGAAAGCTGATGGAATCTGTTGTTTCACGGAGCTCCTAAGAGTATCCTCATTTGGCCATGGCTATTCACCATTAGTGTTTAACACTAAAATGTAAACATCAGACTAAAACTTCACTAGAGTGTTTAAAAAAGCAGGAGTCTATTAATCAGAATCAGGACCATAAGTAATTGAGGGAAAGAGCATAAGCAGTTTGGCAAAAGAAAGCACTTTAAGAAAGCATGTTCATTCTTCCTTTCCAACTTACTCCACAGAAGAAATATTACTCTTTAGAAACATCATTTCCATTTAATCCTTACCAAATTGCATTTTGAAAACGATAAATAGTTACTTATACCTATGACTGTATTTTAGAGTGACATTCCATAAATGCAAAGATAAGTTCATTTTCTACATTAGCATGGCCACCTAACTTGTGAATTAACATGTGTTCTTCAAAGCTAGAAATTTTAAAATGTTCTGCCTTGAGATGTAGAAAAGGAATATATTGTATAAAAATCTCCCTTACTATGGGAGTATATATTTTAAATAGGTTGTACCTTTTGTATGTCCCTGAGTTTCCTTGCTAAGGCAACTATTTGTATAGTTAGATTTTTGAAATGGAAACAAAAACACTCAAAGAAAAAAGTGAAATATGCCAGCTTTAGTTTGACACATTAGAAACCCAACATAATGCCGGGCACGGTGGCTCATGCCTGTAATCCCAGCACTTTGGTAGGCCAAGGTGGGCGGATCACGAGATCAGGAGTTCAAGACCGGCTTGGCCAACACGGTGAAACTCCATCTCTACTAAAAATACAAAAATTAGCCGGGTGTGTTGGCGCGTGCCTGTAATCCCAGCTACTTGGGAGGCTGAGGCAGGAGAATTGCTCGAACCCAGGAGGCAGAGATTGCAGTGAGCTGAGACCATGCCACTGCACTCCAGCCTGGCAACAGAGCGAGATTCCAACTCAAAAAAAAAAAAAAAAAAGAAAAGAAAAGAAAAAAGAGAGAAAGAAACCCAACATAATATAATATAGTTACTGTAAATGACAGTGAATGCAATTCTGAGCTTCCCAGTAGTCAAGGCAAAAGGTGCAACAGAATATATTAGGTAGTTCTCTATGGATGTAAAAATTAATTTTATAAATTTGTCAGGAGAAATAAACTGTTTTTTCTTATAACTGAATTGTGAAAATTTCAAATATGGATCTTTTTACAAGTTATATTAATGTATTAACATCATCAGTAACTGTGAAATAAAATGCAAAGTTATTTGCTATATGGCTATTATTTTACTCCAAAAATCTGACTCTGCTATATAGAAATGTTTAGGAATGTCCTAAAATAAGATTAAATTCTCATTCATAAGCCCATACTTTACATTTAAATACTGTAATTTACAGGATTTCGTTTAATTCAGTAGGTTGAACAAACTGCTTCCAAATTTTATTTCAAAATTTGATGTTTTGTAAATTTTAAGAATATTCTTTTAATATATTATTCATATTGTAAGAAATGTATTTATTTATTTGGTTCTATGAAGAAAAATTAACTCAAGTTGGCAAAAATTCGAGTAAATTTGGAGACTTTTCAGCAAGTAATGAAATGTCTACAAGTGTGCCTTGTGACGTGTATGTATATGAGTGTATACACACACACATCTTACAGGTTCATCAAAGGATGAATTTGGTTGTTTAGTGTGATATACATGCTGTAATTTGATGACTTCCTTTCTCTCTAGCTGTTGTGCTTATGCTGCTAGCTAGAGCTTAGAACTTGCGCTGTGGCTTAGAAACAGGATGTCTTCAGTGTCAGCTTACATGCTTGTCACTTGGGAGTTAAAAATCTCTAAAGTTACTATATTGTGAAATTTAAGTAAAAAAACGAAGGCAAAAACTATAGCACTTCATTAAAATGTAATGGATAAATTCCCAAAGTTAGGGTGACGAAAGTAGAAAAAGAATTCATTCATTTATTGAAAATGTTGATGTTTGAGAATAATGGAAATTACTTATTTTACGCTTGATGTTTTACTCTGTACAAAAAACCTTCAAAAGAGTAAAAAGTGCTGCCAAATATTCTATTTGAGAAGTACATAGTGGTATTTCCATGTTTTAATGTGCTTTAGAATTATTAGCCCCTTTTCTTTGTTGCACGTGCCTTACAAGTTGTTCTTAATTTCGTATTCAAAATATTTGAGCTACATATCCTAATTCAGAAAATAGGGAACTTACATATTTTCCACACAAAATCTTTGGAAATTTTAGAAGTGTTTCCTTTTGTGTTATGTGTTTGCCTTCTGAATTGAGAAACATTGTTATAGCAAGGATGGGCAAAATAGACGAAGAGAAAGGAATCGAGGCAGGAAATGGAAGGAAAGTAAAACAGGCAACTGACTTACGCTGTGCTGCATTATTTTGCAAAGTAAAAGCATCATCTCTGACTGATTACTGCAGTGCTCTTCTGCCCTCTAGGAAGATCTGTTTTCCACAAAGAAGTTTGAATTATCATTTTAAAATGTGTATCATATCTGATTATATCCCTCCTTAACATTCTTTACTGTTTCCTTGTGCACTTAGAATGACATTTAAACTCTACCATAGCCTATACAAATAATCCGTCCTTCTCTAACTTCTAAAATCTCCCTCCTTGATCTCTGCTCTGCTTTGAAAACACATCAAGCCTTTTTCCACTTCAGGCACCTTTCACTTGACTTTCTTTGGCCTGGAATGCCCTTCCTCTTGTTCGGTTCATGCCTGGCTTCTTGACTTTTAGGTCTCAGCTCAAAAATTACATTGAAGAGAAATCTTTGATGAATGAATCCAAAGGAGTTCTCCTTCCAGCCCAGTCCCAGTCAGTGCTCACAACTTTGTTCATTATTTCTTCATAGCACTTAATACAATCTGAAATTACTTTCCTTACTTATTTATTTACTTGGGATTTGTCCCCTTCTATGAGAATGTCAACATTTGTTATAGAAAGGAGGGCCTTTGTCTGTCTTGACCACGTAGGTATTCTCTTTAGTGTCTGATACAGAGTTGGTGCAAAATAAATATTTGCTGAATAAGTAAATGGGTGAACTAATGAACTGGGGCATGACTGGAGAATTGGACCTATGTGTGTGTTCTTGAATAGGCGGGTGGTAAGTTTTAAAACTTAGAGAAGTTCAGTTTCTCTGGAAAGAGTTGGTATAATGGCAGAGAAGAAGAAGTGATGCCAGGAAAAACAGAGCCAAATCCCAGAGTTCTTGAATGTCATGATGTGGAGTGTCTGAAATCTGTTTTCTAGTCAATGGATGACTACTGGAGATTTTTGAATAGTCAATGTGTGCTTTAGCAATCCCTCCTTTATTACTAGCTATGGAAAACTCTTTCTGTGTCAGAGGAACCTCATTCACTCCCAGGTTCAAGGACAGTGTAACTTCTGAACGTCAGCGGGCTGTTGATTTAGTCAATGTTCATTTCTTTTTCCATACAGTATGACTACCACGTAGTCATGCTTCTGGGCTGGCAAGAGAAAATGTTTGCCTTAGTTCTTCACAGCTTGAGAGGAAATGGCCCGAAGCTTCTTGAAGGCATTTTTACCAGTATTTCTGACATCTCAGTGGCCTCCCCTAAACGTCAATACCATCTTCATGTCAGATTATTCCCCTTTTCTCCATTGTTCTTTATTTCACAATTTATTTTTCTAATGCATAGAGTTACCCCCATATTAGACTTACTCGCTCCTGTGGTTTGTTTTAATTAGGTCTTAAAGGATGTCCAGTTTGGAGCCTTTAACTGTAGTGTGCTGTTGGTTTGTTTCATTGGAGGAGTGGGTAGGTCCTTCCTTAGCTGAAACCTAGTACTGACTATGCCTTGTAATAACCTCCATCCAATCATATGACATTATATGTAGCATGCACATGTTTATGTGGACTTTTCTTACCACTTTGGATGTGTGTATTTATACAATGGAAGACAGAGGTATCAAGCTTCCAGTTAAAACAGTGGTTTATTTTATAGACCCTGGCAGCAAATTCTAGTTTCCTAAACTGGTTCACAATAGTTTAAAAGCCAGGGCCAGTTCATGAAGTTTTATGGTTCAGCCTTTAGTCATGGAATCTTTTTTTATAGATTGTAGTATCTTCAATTCTGGACTATAAAGGAGGAAAGCACCAAATAAGCAAAACGTCAAATTTGAGAAAAGGACCCAGTTTGTTGACATTGACTGTTTTCAAGAGCTACGGAATCACATTCATTGTGATAACCACATTGGAAGCTCTCAGTATGAATGATGATTTCAGAGAAGTTTTTATTAAATGTACAAACTTTTAGTACCTTATAGGAGGGGTCCCCAACCCCTGGGCCATGGATAAGTACAGTCCTGTTAGGAACGGGGCTGCACAGCAGAAGGTGAACCTTACCACCTGAACTCTGTCTCCTGTCAGATCGGTGGAGGTCTTAGGTTCTCATAGGGGTGCCAACCCTCTGGTGAAGTGTGCAAGTGAGGGATCTAGGTTGTGTGCTCCTTATGAGAATCTTGCGTGATGATCTTAGGCGGAACACTTTAATTCTGAAACTATCCCTGCAACCCATCCATGAAAAAATTGTCTTGCATGAAACTGGACCCTGGTGCCAAAAAGATTGGGGACCGCTGCCTTATAATTCATGAAGCATATTCACATGTAATATACCTTTGAACTTATTACAAGTTACTTCTTACAAGTTTTTTTCTCTTTTCTAAGACATATCATAGATATACTCCGTATGTAAATAGGTAGAAAATAAAAACATTAATATACCATATGATCTATATCCACAGAAAGCTCTAATGGGAGAAGCAGATATACTGATGCATATATAAGGTACAGAATGGTAAGTACCAATAAAGGAACAGGTTGAGATTATATTGTGGTACCTAACTATGGCTACAGGAATGGGAAAGGGTCTCTTAGAGAAGGCAGGATTTAAGCTTGGCCTTATAGGACATGACATATTTCAGTAAGAAAAGACAGAGGGACAAAGATTCTCTAAGTCAGTGGAATATCCTGAGCCAAAGCATAAAGTAGGAAAATTAAGAACATAAATATTTATTTGTGTTCCATTAACTTTAACGTCTAGTGCTGTAGAATCAGAGTATGTCAGTACTAACCTGTTGTACTCATAGCTTGTAGATTGGCTATTGCCCAGAGAAAATTTTCACCAACCAGAAGCACCTACTCTATCCTCTTATATTATGTGTTCATGGGAGCTATAAACTCTACTCTTCGTTAATGGGAGCATATTCACATCCTTGAAACAGATCATTTATATATTGTATGCTATTATTTATCTTTTTCTAGTGCTCTAGTGACTGCTGAACACATTCATATGTATTTCACAGTTGAATCCTTCCAAAATCCTCCACAGTAAATGATGGTGTATAGTTCTTTTGAGCATTTTTTCTTTAGGGAAAATTAAAGCACCAATGTTTAAACAACTTTTTCCAGGTTCACTTGGCCAATAAATGCAAACCACACACAATTTTGAACCCATTCTTTATACCTATATAGTTATTACTATGTAGATGCATACAATTCATATTTATCTGTATTGATATGTAAGAGATTGAGACGATTAAAGTTGAGAAAGATGAAATCCAAAATTAGTGATTTTGACAGTCAAAATAATTCTGAGTGCACAGAATTGAGGACAAAGGTAAAAGTGGCAGGAAGAGCTCATTTCAGGCAAGATTTAATGGAAGGAAAGACAGTAGCTAAAAATGTGCAATTACATTTGAAAAGGGAAAGCTTTACTATTATGGGATGTTAGGTCTTAAAACAGGGCAGTTTATGTTTTTGTGTTAAGTGTTGATTATATTTCACAAGACTGCAGGGACTGAGCACTTGTGAGTCTACTACTTCTAGTTTTTAATAATTGAGTGGCAAAATGGTCAAAAGCAGATACAGTTGAATCTTACATGCCATTCTGTGATTTTATATTGTTCAGCAACAATTAGTTTTCATTTCTTCACACTAAAATGGATTGAGCATATTTTAGATTCCACCATGAAAACGATAACTAATGTGAATTTTTATTTTTCTGATGTGAGGTAAATGGATCTCTCTATTGAAATTCTCCATGACTAAAGCATATGTAAACATGTGAAGTGGGCGGATCACAAGGTCAGGAGATCGAGACCATCCTGGCCAACATGGTGAAACCCCATCTGTACTAAAAATACAAAACTTAGCTGGGCATGGTGGTGCGTGCCCATAGTCCCAGCTACTTCGGAGGCTGAGGCAGGAGAATCGCTTGAACCCTGGAGGCAGAGATTGCAGTGAGCCAAGATCGCGCCATTGCACTCCAGCCTGGCAACAGAGCGAGACTCTGTCTCAAAAATAATTTTTAAAAATGTGTTAAAATGCGTAAATTAATTCCATTTTTAAAAAATATATCATTGCTTGTTACATGGAGATCATTGTATTAAGTGGTTTAGGAGACAGTTGGCAGTGTCTGTGTAGTGGTGGTTCAAAATTCTTTCTTATTAATGAGAATCAAAGTTGTAAGTTTGGAATCAAATATCTCAAAGCTGTGTGGTAAAGCATTTTATGTGCTGTTCTTAGCATCTTTATGCTTTGGAATAATTTATCCTTTTAATTTTTTTAAAAGTTTTGTCTTATTTTTAATTGACACATAATAAGTATACATAATTACGGGTACAGTGTGATGTTTCCATATGTGTATTCATTGTATGATGATTAAATCAGGGTAATCAGCAAATCTGTTGCCTAAAACACTTATCATTTATGTTGGTGACATCATTAAAAATGCTTTCTTCTAGCTATTCTGAAATATACAATGCATAATTGTTAACTATTGTTATCCTACTGTGCAATAGAACACCAGAAATTATTCTTCTTCTTTAACTGTAACTTTGTACTCTTTGACCAACCTCTTCCTGTCTCTCCCTTTCCTACATTTCCCAGCCTCTGGCAATCACCGTTCCACTCTAATTCTATGAGATCAACTGTTTCAAATTCCATATAAGAATGAGATCATGTGGTATTTGTCCTTCTGTGTCTGGCTTATTTCACTTAACATAATATCCTCCAGATTCATCCATGTTGTTGCAAATGATGGGATTTCATTATTTTTTATGGCTGCATAATATTTCATTGTGTATATGTACCACATTTTCTTTATCCATTCATCTGCTGATGGGCACTTAGGTTGATTTCATGTCCTGGCTATTGTGAATAGTGCTACAATAAACATGGGAGTACAGATATAGCTTCAACATACTGACTTCATTTCCTTTGGATATATACCCAGCAGTGAGATTGCTGGATCTTATGGTAGTTCTACTTTTAATTTTTTAAGGAAACTCCATACTGTTTTCCATAATGGTCTTGCTAATTTATATTCCTACCAACAGTGTATAAGGGTGCCCTTTTCTCTACTTCCTTGTCAACACTTGTTATCTTTTATCTTTTTGTTAATAACCATTCTAACTGGAATGAAGTTGTATTTCATTGTGATTTTGACTTGCATTTCCCTGGTGATTAGTGATGTGGAGCATTTTTTCACACACCTGTTGGCCAATTGTATATCTTCTTTTGAGAAATGTGATTTCAGATCTTTTGCCCATTTTTTAATCTTTCTTTTCTTGTTATAGAGTTTTTTGAGCTTTTTATATATCTTATAGGTCCTAGATATTAACCCCTTTTGGATATGGATATATAGTTTACAAGTATTTTCTTGCATTCTGTAGGTTGTATCTTCACCTGTTGATTGCTTTCTTTGCTTTGCAGAAGTTTTTTACTTTGTTATAATCCCATTTATTTTGTTTTTATTGCCTGTCTGATAAAACAAAAAACAAAAAAACCCAAGGCTCCTAGTTTCATTCTTAAACTGTGAGATTTTGGATTGATCTTTGTATTTCTCTGAGTGTGATTTGGAAATATTTGCCTTCATTCGGTCATTTTTTTTTCTCTTTAGCTTAACCAGCTCGAAAAAGCAGTGGAAGCAGCTCACACATTTTTCGTGGCTAACCCTGAGCACATGGAAATGCAGCAGAACATTGAGAATTACAGGGCGACAGCTGGTGTTGAAGCATTGCAATTGGTAGACAGAGAAGCCAAGCCACACATGGTAAGCTCTGTGGACCCCTGCCCTCACCACAGGGAGCTAAGTGCTCCTAAGTTTCATCTGAGTCAAAGCAAATTTCTATGAATGAATATCTCATAAAATTTATTCTCAAATTTTAGTAACATTTTTGGACTTTCAGAATTCTCAGAATATAATGATCAGGTCTGAAAAAATTGAGATTTTAAAAAAATTTTAATTAAAATTTTAAAAGTTGAAATAAAAAAACTAAAAAATTAAAAATTTTTAAATTAAGAGAAAATAAAAATTAACTTAGAAAATCGGTATAATGTGATAAAAACTAGAACATCATATAATTCTCTATAATCCTCTCTGAACCTTTCCAATACTCTTATTTTATACCTAGGAGGTGAGGCCAGTGTAAATTGTTCAGGATTATACTGTGATTTTCCAGCTCCCAGTCCAGTGGTTTGCCCATTGTACCTGTATGTTTCAAACTGGGGTTTTAAAAAGTGATGTAATTCTTTATATAGACTAAACATTACTTGAAATCACATGTTGAAAGCCTTTTTTTTTTTAATTTTTGACATCACCATTCTCAACATGTAGCCTCCGAAATTATCACAGAAAAGGATAAGGAAAGATTTTAGAACATATTTTTTTTTAAAAAAAAAAAACACAGGCAGGGCCTAAAAGTGGATGTCACTTCCACCCACATCTGTTGTCCTGCACTTGTTACATGGCCCTACCTATAGGCAAATGATTTCAAAAACACAGTCTTGCATGTGCTAAGGAAAAAAACGACATTGACTGATCACATAGCAATCTATTTGCTCAGTAAGACCCCTCTCACTTACAAGCATTTGAAGCCAGGAATGTTGTTCTTTATCTCCCAGTGCAACCCTTCTGTATCCCTCTGCAGCAGAAGCATCCAGTACGCCATCTACCTAGATGATCCTCAGTCAACAAAAACCCCTCTTTGAAAATAAGGGTTTTTTTGTTTGTTTGTTTGTTTGTTTGTTTTTTCTTGTCTGTTTCATTACAGGAGAGTTACAATGCAGGAGTTAAACATTATGAGGCTGATGACTTTGAGATGGCTATCAGGCACTTCGAACAAGCCCTAAGAGAATATTTCATTGAAGATATAGAATGCCGGACCCTATGTGAGGGGCCTCAGAGATTTGAAGAATATGAGTATTTAGGGTATAAGGCTGGTCTGTATGAAGCTATTGCAGGTAAAAGCTTATTTTTTCATTTTATTTGTTTCTTGATTATAAAAATACTACTTGCAATTTGTAAAAAACTATTCCAGCAAAATAGAAGAATATACTGTAAAAATAAAAGACTCTCATGTGTCTATCCCAGCCTATCTCCTGTAGAGAAATGTATGTAGTTAAAATTTTGGTGACTGTCTTCCCAAACTTTTTCAGGTCCTTATGTAAATATTTATGTATTTATTTATAGTTATTATTTCATTTTTTATAAAATAGGACAATACTATATATATTGTTTTTCAACTTTTGTTGTTTTATTTTATGCTTAACAATATATTGTGGACTTCTCATGTAAGTACGTAGAGCCATTTTATTGTATTTAATGGTTGGGTAATGCTCTGTTATATAAACGCATCATAATTTAATTGACTAGTCCTTTAGTGATGAGTGTTTAAGAGGCTGAAATTTTTCATTATTATAAACAATGTAGTAGTGAACACTTTTGTGTAGTCTTCAACTACTTAAAATGTTTTATTATTTAATAAGAATTTAATATATTACAAAGCAGCATTTAAAATAGTAGGTAATGCACATTATAGAATAATTTGGGAGATTGGCTAGTTAACCACTTATGAGGGGAAAGTGGGTTCTCTGCTGTATGCCTTACACAAAAATAAATTTTATTTGTAATAACAATATAAGTGTAAAATATAAAACTGTTAGAACAAAATGAGGGAAAATATTTGTATAATATTAGGAGAAGAAAAGCTCTTTTTTTTTTTTTTTTTTTGAGACAGAGTTTCGCTCTTGTTGCCCAGGCTGGAGTGCAATGGCATGATCTTGGCTCACTGCAACCTCTGCCTCCCGGATTCAAGCAATTCTTCTTTCTCAGCCTCCCGAGTAGCTGGGATTACAGGCATGCACCACCAGACCCAACTAATTTTGTATTTTTCGTGGAGACGGGGTTTCTCCATGTTGGCCAGGCTGGTCTCAAACTCCTGACCTCAGGTAATCCGCCCACCTCGGCTTCCCAAAGTGCTGGGATTACAGGCGTGAGCCAGCACGCCCAGCAGAAAAGCTCTTCTAAGCATGACAAAAGGCAAGAAAAATAAAGAACAAGTTAAACTTTACCTAAGATTTATAAGTACAGATTTATACGATAAACCGAGCTGATCTACAAACACAAATAGAAAGTATTGCAAAATATTTTATAGGCAAAGTGTTAATATATTTCATATTCAAAGAGAGCCTGTAAATTATTATTGTTCATAGTAATTTACTTCTTAATTATCAGTAGTAATAATAACCAACACATATGTAGCAATTGTAACGTACAGAGCACTTCACATATTTTTATCTATTTAATGCTTTAAGCAACTCTTATAGATACTACTGTTACTTACTCTCCTCTCCCTTTTGTAAATGAGGAATTTATCTGAAAAAGATTAAGTGATGTGATTAGAGTGAAACTGGAACTCATATTTGGACTTTTCTGAATCTAGAATCTATACTTTTAAGGTCTACATAATTGAAAAGTAGGCAAAGGATAATTTATTAATAAAATTTTCACAAATATTTTGAGCACACATTTTTTTCCGAGTTACCCATATATGAAAAGCAACGTTCAACTTCATTTACTTACTGAAATGCCAGTGAATAAAATCAGTTTGCTCTCCCCAACTTCCAGTGCTTTCAGTCTTCCTAAAAAGCACTACTCATCCGGGCGCGGTGGCTCATGCCTGTAATCCTAGCACTTTGGGATTCTGAGACAGGTGGATCACATGAGCTCAGGAGTTTGAGACTAGCCTGGCCAACATGGTGAAACCCCATCTCTACTAAAAATATAAAAAATTAGCCAGGTGTGGTGGCGGGCGCCTGTAATCCCAGCTACTTAGGAGGCTGAGGCAAGAGAATCACTTGAACCTTGGAGGCCGAGGTTGCAGTGAGCCGAGATGGTGCCATTGCACTCCAGCCTAGGCAATAAGAGCGAAACTCCATCTCAAAGGAAAAACAAACAAACAAACAAAAAGCGCTACTCACCTAATAACTCAAACCAAGTTACCTTTCAATCCAACATCTTCCTTAATTCCTATTCCCATATGATTTGTTACCAAACTTGGATAGAGGTTATCTCCTAATAGCACTGAACACTTCCTGACTCCCTCCACCCCTTTTGCTACCACCCTGGCTCAAAGCAACAGTGATTGCCTCCTTGTTGCTCTTCATGTCCTGTTCTGGTTTTGCTCCAAATGCCCACAGAGCAGTCTCTAAAAAAACAAAATTCTGCTCACAGATCTGGTTTAAACACCCCAAATGGTTTACGTTCCACTTGGAATAAAATCCAATTCTTTAATAAGAACTTTCATAATTGGGCACTTGGGTATGTTTTCATTCATTCTCTCTCTCCCTCTCACTCTCTCTCCTGCTTTTTGATTCCTTAAATATGCCATGCTTATTTCCACTTACAGATCTTCAAAGTGTTGTTTTCTTCTATCTCTCAGCTAAAGCCTTGTCCTGTTTAGTGCTCAATCTTCAGTGCCTAAGAAGAGTGAGTGGCAAATAGTAGATACTTCGTAAATACTGGTTAAATGAATGGGTTGATTAATGAATGAATGAAGGAAGGACATGATATATCCATCAATCTCATAGCAGGGATTAAAATGGTTAAATACTCCATGTTTATGAGAATGTAGGTTTAGAATTATTGTTAAGAATTATTGTTAAGGTTTCTTATAGAGACAATTAGGGTATAGCTATCAAAAATTAGACTAGGAAGTAGACTGAAAATTAATATGACACAATTTGTGACACACCCAGTTACCCAAAATCAACTCAGTTCACCTAAATTCAATACAGCAATCTCAATTATTGAGGATATTTTCCTGAAAGTTTTATTTTTTTGGATCTCTGCCAGATCCAGTTGCCTAAATTTTTGGAATGTCAGTTTTATGTGTGGTTCACATTTTAATTGCTATTTCTCTACACTTGATCTTGTATTTGGGAATGGCAGATTCTTCCTTTATTATAGTTAACTGTGTTGTGGTTGTGGGGAGATATGCATCCTGCTTTCACGCCCACATTCGCCTCTACACCTGCTTCCACCAATGGCCACTGAACAGTTTTGGCCAATGTCCTAGATCTGGTTTAGGAAAATGGACCGACGATTTCCCACAGATTAGTATTTAGTGATTTGCTCAAGGTCGCCACAGCATGTCGGTAGCTGGAAAAGAATAGAGATCTCATAACTCAGGTTCTTTAATTTTTAAGACTCAAACTTATTAAAAACATATTAATTGCACAATGTCATTTAAGATAGAAAGGAGGCAAGGGATATACCTAATAAAAGTAATATGACAGCTCTCACTATGTAAATTCTTGTCTGCTTCAAAATTGTCCTAAATTAGGAATAAAACTGGCTTTTTAAATAGCAAATGTATTAGAAAATCAGAATATTTGAATTTTAGAGTTAGACATTAACAGTTGGGGAAAAATACAAATGGCTGCTGAATGCAGCTATTTATTACTAGCCCTGCTATGAAACCCTAAAGGATACCTTTCTGTCACTCCTATTTTGCTGCTATTTATATCCGCTTTGAAAAAATATTTCCATTCAGATTTTGAGTTCTCGGTAGGTATCTTTGGCCTTTACCTTTTGCTTGTCACTTGGAATTAAAAGGAATGTGTATTAGAAAGTAAATAGAAATGCAAATGGTAAGTTGAGTAGGAGAAAACAGTTGAAGGTTGTTTGTTTTTGTTTTCTTAAGAAATGAAACAGCTGGTTATTTATTTCTAACATGCTAATCAAATAAATAGAACTCATTCTTCCTTCACATCCCCTGACTGGGGTTAATAACCAATGGGCTTTAGGGATTCTATTAGCTGTGCTATAAATGATTCAGTTAGCCAAGTTATACAAAACTGGCACATTCCCCCACACCAGAAAATGCACGTTTCCTTCCTGTTGTGTTTTGGGGTCCCTCTGCAAAATCACCAAGATCCAAGCCAAACTCAGACTAAACAGAGAACCTTTTGAAAAAAAGGCAGTTGTGGTAAATTAAATTGCACAGCTATGAGATCAAATGATTTTATCATCATTCTCAAAAGAACCCACTCAGCGCAGGCATGAATGAACCTTTCTTTCTGGAAAATACATCCATCTTCATTGTAAAAATCAGTCAAGGTGAAACGTAGGAGGCATTTTCTTCTCTAGGACATTCACCACTTGTGTTTCCTCATCTCAGGCTTTGATAAAATAGAGTCCAGAGCTAAAGGCGGCATGAAGACCCTAACACTTCAGGACTCTCAAGCAAGAAGAATGGGAGCAATAGAAAGGGCAGTGAAGAGAAATAGGAAATAAGATGCTCATTCCTTTAGTTTACATCCTTCTGCCTGTTTTACCAGTCTCTGGTAAAGAATATACAATGTACTTAGTATCAGAATATACTATGTCTAGGCGATAGACTAATTTATAACTGGGTAGAATAGGTTTCTGACCAATAGGTGTAAAAAAAAAAAGAGTTTTTATTTCTCTTTTCGGACAATTTGGCTTGAAAATGTTAAGAAAGAAAAAGAGCACTTTTGCTTCACTTCTCAGCCTGAATTTTCCATGCCCGTGGTGGTTTCTTTTTCCAAACTGTTCCTTAACATTTACTAGCATCTGAACTTCCATTCCCGATTCCAGGGCACTTCGAGCCATCCAAGATATCCAAAGAGAGACCCCAAAGTTGTTAAATATGAAAACTGACATTCAGCTTGGTGTAGGTGGGGTAAAGTGGACTGTGGGGTATAAAAAGTGTATATGGGAAGGGAAAAGTGAGGTGTAGAGAACAGACTGTGAGCTGGAGGATTCGGAATCTACTGTCGTTCTAGTGATCGCTGACCAGGAGACCTTGGCCAAGTCACCTACTTTCTTTGTAAAAAGGTTTTGCAGTCCGGAAGTGAGGATTATAGTAATTTGGTCTTCCAGTGTGGTGAGGTGAGGAATGCCCTGTGTAACTGTGGCTGTGACGTTGACGTTTGGGCACTCAGCAACCTGGAGGAACACACGTATTGGCTCTTGTCTTCCAGATCACTACATGCAGGTGCTTGTTTGTCAGCATGAATGTGTGAGGGAACTTGCCACCCGCCCTGGCCGCCTCTCTCCCATCGAGAATTTTCTTCCTCTGCACTATGATTACCTACAGTTTGCCTACTATCGAGGTAAAGCGTGGATCATCCATGAAGACTTCTTGGGGGGTTGTGGTTCATCATTACAGACATCACATTTTTGTAATTGAGTGTTCTGACTTCTTCAGTTTATTATGAAAGCAATAGGAATTTATGCATTTCTTCTCTCCTGAGCTGCAGGACAAGAAGAGCAGAAGGGAATATCACCAATGGGCAAAGTACAAAATTTAATGCTGTGATAATTTACTGAAAATTATACTAGATTGACATTTTGCATGATTTTTTAGACTTAATTTTTTTAGAACTGAATTTAAAAGGAACTTTGCAAAATCCTCTTCCTTTCCAAAAACAAAACATTATTTATTATCCTGGCGTTGATGGCACACAGTGAATCACGTGCTCAAGTCATAAACAGTGAATCAAAGATGAGAGAGTTGCTTAATTTTTATCATTCTTTTTAAAAATCAGAGTCATCTCAGAGTATATATATATAGATATGTGTGTGTATATGTATTTATTATACACACATACATGCACACACACATATATATATACACACATACATATATTGTAAATTTCCATTAGAAGAAATACAATGTTGTGACCTATTTGAAAACAAGGCATACAGACATTTAAAATTTCCCTTGTAATAGCTAAATATTTCTATAATGAAAAGTTTATATTGGAAACATCCTTGTTAGTTCCTTTTAGTAGTTTGCTGCTGTTGGATGTGCTATAATTGTATAGTGAAGGATTTAAGGGGCTTCCTCCAGAACATCTGGGACTCTATGAAGGACTTTGCATTGAAGTACCAGTTTACCACAAACTGCAGCAATGAAAAATAACATTTTAAAAGCACTTATGTTACTCATACATTATATATAAAATGGTACATTACTGTTGCAAAGATCACCTTCAGGATGTTTACTTAACCCAAACTCGGTACAAAAATCAGAATTAACTCATAGAATTCTGCTGTTTATATGTGTTAAATAATAAAAGTTGTCAACAAACATCTTCAGATAGAAACTTGACGATTTGCACAAAACAACTAGCACCAAAGCAGACCAAAGGTAATAACTTTTGAATACTTGAAATCATGTCTTTCCTTGTATCTGTGACTGTTTCTGCTTTCTCTGCTGAGCCTCAATTTATCTTCCCTCTTATTCATGTTTAATGCTGACTTCTGTGGACATGTTGATGGCCTCCCTTTAAAATCCTTTGGACAGACCTAGGCTGACTCTAATGCTGCAACTCCTTTGTCTTTCAGTTGGTGAGTATGTGAAAGCCCTGGAGTGTGCCAAAGCCTATCTTCTGTGCCATCCAGATGATGAGGATGTCCTAGACAATGTGGATTACTATGAGAGTCTGCTGGATGATAGCACTGACCCGGCATCCATTGAGGCCAGAGAGGTGAGACCAATGTTTTGAAAAGAAATTCTTTTTTTTTTTTTTTTAAGACAGAGTTTCGCTCTTGTTGCCCAGGCTGGAGTGCAATGGCGCAATCTTGGCTCACCGCAACCTCCGCCTCCCGGGTTCAAGCGATTCTCCTGCCTCAGCCTCCCTAGTAGCTGGGATTACAGGCATGTGCCACCACACCCGGCTAATTTTGTATTTTTTTTTAGTAGAGACGGGGTTTCTCCATGTTGGTCAGGCTGGTCTCGAACTCCCGACCTCAGGTGATCTGCCCGCCTCGGCCTCCCAAAGTGCTGGGATTACAGGCGTGAGCCACTGTGCCTGGCCTGAAAAGAAATTCTTGATTCTGCATGTGTTCGGGGGAGAGTCGATAAAAATATGACACTGGTCTTAAAGATGTCTAACAATTTAGCAAAGGTTGTTGAACTCGGTTCTTTCAAACTTTATTTATGCCTGAAGCACATTTTTATTCATACATGCTAGCGTGTGAAAGTATGTTGAGATGGGGCCAAGTCTTGCAGTTCTGAATATTTGTTAGCTCATTTGTGACTATCTAATGAAAATATTGCCACCTGAACATTTATCATATCTCTTACCTGCTATTTAAATAAAAAATGTCTTTCTTTACTTCTTTTTCTCTAGGATTTAACAATGTTTGTGAAACGTCATAAGCTGGAGTCTGAGCTGATAAAATCAGCTGCAGAAGGTCTGGGGTTTTCATACACTGAACCGGTAAGAGGAAAGAGGAAATGTTTATTAAAATAATGATTCAGTGGAATCCTTTTCATGTTTTTATTACCTGCCTCCATTTTTGCCATTTACCTCAAAAAGCTAAGATTTCGATGCCCTCCTTGAGGTAGAAATTGGGGGTGGGAGATATTTACTCAATATATCTGATGAACTTTATCTATTTATTTATTTATTTATTTTGAGATGGAGTCTCGCTTTTGTCGCCCAGGCTGGAGTGCAGTGGCGTGATCTCGGCTCACTGCAACCTCCGCCTCCTGGATTCAAGCAATTCTCCTGCCTCAGCCTCCCGAGTAGCTGGGATTACAGGCACACGCCACAATGCCCAGCTAATTTTTTTTTGTATTTTTAGTAGAGATGGGGTTTCACCATGTTGGTCAGGCTGGTCTCGAACTCCTGACCTCAGGTGATCCGCCCGCCTCGGCCTCCCAAAGTGCTGGGATTACAGGCTTGAGACACTGCACCCGGCCATCTGATGAACTTTAAAAGACTAATGGATTTCCACATCAGTCATTCCATATTAACAAGGTCCAAAGTCAAAAGCAAATCTATTGGGTAAAAGTATTTTGTGTATGACTCATTTGCCCTGGGAGTGTTTTATTTTCCTAAATTCTGGATGTGGTGTTTTAAATTTTTCTATTAATGCTTTTATATTACCTAAACATTAAAGAGAATTCAAAATATCATCAGTCACAATGCTATCACACCCATCATGCTGACTTCACTCCGCTTTTCCATGTTGTCTTCTAATCATTCTTTATATGAAGACATAGCTTTTGCAGAAACATATACTATGGTATAAAGAGATTTGTATTCTTTTAAGAAGATACCATAAGAAATTTCTACATTTGTATAGCTTTAAAAGGTCTTTTTAGCTACATTTTAGTCTCTAAAAAGTTGGTAGAATTTAGAATTTTAGATAGGTAGAATTGACATACAATAAATAAATGAACTCTTCTGCTGAACATTTGAATTATTTCTGATTTTTGAATTATACATAATGTATTAAGCATTTTTTCTCTATTGAACTATGTCCTGAAAATAAATTCTTAAGAGTGGAATTATTCTGTCATCAAAGGATATAAGGTTTTAAACTTCTTGAAACTAAATTGCTTTTCTAAGAGAATTCTCTTAGAAATTATTTATTATTAATTTATTTATAATTATATATAATTATATATGATTACTAAGAGAATAATTCTCTTGGAATTATTTATTTGCACACTATTTTAATACTAACACTATCTCATGTGGGAAGATTTAGTGACTACTCTAAAGTCTCATAGCTCACAATAGATTGAACAGGCATTTGAATCCTAGTAATGCATAAACGTACCATTTTACCACAAATTTATCAGCGATAAGAAATAACATTTGAAAATCACTTTTATCATTTATATGTTATGTATGAAATAATACATCATTTTAACTTGTAATTTTTTTGATGACCAGCAGGAATAAACCTTTTCACATATTAACTATTTTTCCTCTTCTTTTAATTGCTTGGGCATGGGTTTTATTCATTTATCCATTGGTTACTATGTAAGTTCTTCAAATGATATACAAGTTAATACATTTATAAAATTATTTATAATATATCCATTTACAACCTTTTTTCATCTTTTATAGGCACACTTTTTAAAATGGGTTAATTTTAATGTACTATTTCTAATATAACACCTTCTAATATATTAATATTTATATCGGGTCTTACTTATTATTCTTTTAAAATTATGTTATCCAAGAGACCTTAAAATATGTTATTTACTAATTTCATGATCTATACAGATGATTACTCAAGCTCAATTTTGTTTGCTTGTTTTATTCAGAAAACATAAAGAAGTTGAACTGAATGATCTTTCAGATGTTTTTCTGCCACCAAATTCCAAGTCACTTTCTTGGACAAAAGGATGGATATCTAGGCTAATTCCATAGTATTTGAAAAATCGACTTGTATTTCATTTTGTCCTTGCCAAATCTCCACTAACTTTAGCCTTCCTTTTCATTAATCTATAAAATATAAATATATTGTATCTTTACACAATATGCAAAATTCCTAAATTATAGATCTTTTGAATGTTTTGTGCATATTTTATTTTATCTTAATTCTGTAAGTGATGTTTTAGTGACAAAATTACTGCATTTTTTTTTTACTCGATTCAAAACAGAATTATTGGATCAGATATGGAGGACGACAGGATGAGAATCGGTAAGTCCATTCAGAATGCAAACTGGTTTTTTATGAGGAGAAATACTTAGTGTCATAACCTATCATAGAGAAATGTAGCTCTATGAAATAGGCAAGGAGATATAATAAAATAATTCTAAGCTCTGAATTAGGAGCTCTGCATCCAGGTCCCAGCTCTTCCTGCCACGTTTTTGTAACCTTAGGTAATGTATCTTCTGCTTTCTGGCTCTCATGTTTTTTTCCAGAAAAAAAGGGTTAAATCAGGTGCTCTCTATCTGCTAACATTCCATGATTCCGAATCTGAGAAGGTTGGATACTGGTTTTGATTTATTAACAGAAAAACTATGAAATGAGTTTTTTGATGGTGAATTCCCTTATTGTATTTACCTAAAATAATGAAGTTCAGAAAGTTATACTAAAATAGCTAAAATATTAGGTGTCACTAACTGAATCAGAAATCAAGAAAGCTCATTATTATTTTTTTAATTTTATTATTATTATACTTTAAGTTTTAGGGTACATGTGCACAATGTGCAAGTTTGTTACATATGTATACATGTGCCATGTTGGTGTGCTGCACCCATTAACTTGTCATTTAGCATTAGGTATATCTCCTAATGCTATCCCTCCCCCCTCCTCCCAAGAAAGCTCATTATTTAAAATGACAAAAGTCAATTTACATCTTTTAAAAGGACTGAAACGCAGAAGGTTAGAAACACCTGCTTGAGATCACATGGTCCAGCTTATTCATTTTCAAATTGGGAACCTGAGGCCCTGACAAGGCAAGCAACTTGCTTAGAGTCTCATCACAAAGGAAGGACAGATCCAGATCTTCTTATTTAGAATCTTGAAGTCTTTCACTAGGCTTCAAAAACTCAACCCTTGGGTGGCATGAAATTATTTCAAGAGATCCAAGAATGTATATACACATTTGGATTTGTTTGATTTTTACGTATATAAAGAACAGCCTGCTATCATTTGTGTGTTTGCAAATGACAAACCTGTGTCTTCTTTTCACAATAGTCAAGAACTACTACATTATGACATAATTTATTTCAATTCAACAGTTGTTCAATGATGCAGTCCATGTTCCAGGCCCCACTGGACACTCTGAGCATTATAAAGATGCTCATGATAATTTTTTTCCTACTTGAGATTAGAGTCTAATCTGAAGAGAGTTATGTTATGCATACAATTAATTGTAATAAAGGTTGCTAAGAAGATTTAGATGAGTGAAATAAGGCAAACTCACCGAGGAAATAGAGAACTTACTAGAGGCAGTGACATTTAATTTGACTTTAAAAGACAGGTGAACTTGTTTACAACAAAATACACAATATAGAGTCACAGACTACCTTGGTAAAGTATTCTTTGCCTTTGAACATCGTTATTCAATGACAAATTGCCATTTTAAATTTTTTGAATGGGCAGGGTCCCTTCAGGAGTGAACGTAGAGGGAGCAGAAGTTCATGGATTCTCAATGGGAAAAAAGCTATCACCCAAGATAGATCGAGACCTAAGAGAAGGTAAGTAGCTGTGCACTTTTACTCTATAAAGGAGGGGAAGGGGAAGATGGGCCTTGACCAGTTCTTTTCCAGATCAAGGAAGAACCCACTTTCTCTAGAAAATAAAGAATAAGACTAAGCTACTACACTCCCTAATAGTCTGAAAGCAAGACTTAAAAAAAAAAAAGTCTTAGATTTGTGTATTATTACCATAGGTTTCAAAAAAAAAGAAAAAAAGAAAAAGCCTCCAAATTCACTCCCTCGTCTGTTTCCCAAGGAAACTTGCATGGTCATCACCATTCTCAGAATACCGGAGGCTTAGCAATTTCCTATGGTTTACTTCTGTTACACAGTCAGTAAGAGCTAGGTAGTGTGGGACAGACTGTATATCAGAGGAACTTGGAGAGGAGACCAGCCACATGGGATATTAGATTAGTTAACCTTAGATGCTTGAAGCACATAGATCTGAGCAGGGCCTTTAGAGAAAGCAGAATGTAGTAGGATGCACGGATGTAGAGGGAACCATTCTAGTGGTTAAAAGAAACGGAGCAAAGGCACAGAGATGAAGCGAGCGGAACATTATGTGCCTACTTATGTAAGATGAAAATTAGTAGAGACAACAGGTGGAGTGTTGCCAAAAACAGTTTTTAAGTAGAGCCAAGCATTGTTATATTAATAAAAACTATTAGCAATAGTAATACTAACAGCAGTGGTTAATTCTTAACAATTATTATTTCTATATGTTTTATGATTTCCCAGCAAATTTGCACACAATTTATTTGCATACTATTTTAATACTAACAGCATCTCATGTGGGAAGATTTAATGACTTCTCTGAAGTCTCAGAAGCTCAGAACAGGTTGAACAGGCATTTGAACCCAGACATTTGACCCGAAATCCCATTTTCTCTTCTTCACCTGCTGCATGTAACACAGAATTGTGTAGATATCAAAAATGTATCACCTATTGATGAAAGAATTGCAAGACAAGAGGCTTTCAAAGCACTGCACTGGGAAGCTGTACAGTACTTCTTTCCCCAGGAGACCTTGTCAGCACATTCCTCTGATTTGAAAACTTTTGGCTCTCTACAGCTCTCACATTTCCCATCCCTTTCCTTCCTTAGCTTCCAAGTCAGTTTGAACCAGTAAACAGGATAATATGCTCATCTAATCTGACCTGGACCTCAGTTTGCAGCCACAAAGCCCAAGCTGTTTTACAAATGCCAGAGAGCTTCATGGTCAGCCAGAGTTCATGTTGCCTTTTAGGCTGAGAAATCACCCAGGAAGTTCATGCCAATAAGCCAACACATTGCTGTAAATGTTTGGGAAACTCCAGGACAGTTGCCAAATTTCAAAGCATTTTTTTTCCCTGGCTACCAGGGAATCTGGTGTCCAGCAACTGACTAGAAGGTTAATAGAAGAGCAGAACAGAAGACTACGTGTGATAGAGAAGGATCATGATTAAATGGGCTACACAAATCTACCATTTCTACAGAATTGTCTAGGATGAAGTGGCTAATGGGTTGTAGGATGGAATGTTTTCTGGGAACCTACCGGTCTGAAGGAAAAAAAAAATTTTTTTTTACCTACCGTACTCTCATATTCATTCAATACAGAATACTTCTGTGGCCAGATGTGTGTGAGGTTTTACCCACATGCACCAGTAATTCTCCAGTGGATAGCAACTGAGGGTGAACTAATCCAATTCAGTTCTGACACTGTCTGTCTGGAAATAGTGTCAGATCCCACAGGTTAAGGGCTTAGCCCACAGCTGGCATTTCAGATGCCAATTGCAAGTATAAGTTGTTACCTATACTTCTGACCAACCCCTCATTGACCAGCTACAAACCAGTGTTCCCATGATCCTGACTTTGGGTTAGGTTAATTTGCTAGAGCATCCCACAGAACTCAGGAAACTCTTGTGTTTACTGGTTTATTATAAAGGATACAGATGAACAGCTAGATGAAGAGGTACATAGGGCAAGGTATGGGGGGATGGGAGGAGGAGCTTCCATGCCCTCCATGGGCAAACCACCCTCCCAGCATCTCCACGTGCTCAGCAACCTAGAAGCTCATCAAATCTTGTTGTTCAAGAGTTTTTATAGAGCTTAATCTGCAGGCCCCAAACTCCTTTCCCAGAGGTCTGTGGGTGGGGCTAAAAGTTTCACTTTCCTAATCACTTGGTCTTTCTGGTGACCAGCCCCATTCTGAATCTTTTTAGGGGCCCTACCCTAATTCATCTCATCAGCATAAACTTAAGTGTGATCAAAAGGATCTCATTATAAGTAAAAAAGGACACTCTTATCCCTTGGGAAATTCCAAGGGATTTAGGAGCTCTGTGCTAGAAACAAGGGATAAAGACCAGTATATTTCTTATTATATCATAACTAAAAAGCCTGTTGTCCAGTCGTCAGATACCTAATTAGGATCTAAATTAAGAACAGTTGTAGATAGAGACAAAGTTTCCAATCAGAAAGCACTTTCATATCTCTTTTTTTTTTTTTTTTTTTGAGATGGAGTCTCGCTCTGTCCCCTGGGCTGGAGTACAGTGGCGTGATCTCAGCTCACTGCAACGTCCGCCTCCTGGGTTCAAGCGATTCTTCTGCCTCAGCCTCCTGAGTAGCTGGGACTACAGGCACATGCCACCATACCCGGCTAATTTTTGCATTTTTAGTAGAGACGAGATTTCACCATATTGGCCAGGCTGGCCTCGAACTCCTGACCTTGTGATCCTCCCGCCTCGGCCTCCCAAAGTGCTGAGATTACAGGCATGAGCCACCACGCCTGGCAACATTTTCATATCTTAATCTGACTAAAAGGGGATGTCAGGGAGGCATGTGTCGCAGAATAAAGTATACTTCAGCTTTTCTCATCTTCCCCAAAGAGACTGTCATCTACTCTGGATGCCTATCAGTGTTTAGTATTTCGTATTATTCCTACAGGATAGCTCCTAAGCATTAAGATGGGGTGACCCAGGGCTACTTACATCCCACAGTGGCTTCAGTCCATGAAACATGCGTGATATGGAAACTCACTAAAAACGTTGCTGTCACTTGTCCATTCTCCTTTCACTCACCAGATTTTTTTTTTTTTTTTTTTTGAGACAAGAGTCTCACTCTGTCACCCAGGCTGGAGTACAGTGGTGCGATCTCAGCTCACTGCAATCTCTGCCTCCTGGATTCAAGTGATTCTCCTGTCTCAGCCTCCCGAGTAGCTGGGACTACAGGTGCATGCCACCATGCCAGGCTAATTTCTTCATTTTTTTTTTTAGTAGAGACAGGGTTTCACCATCTTGGTCAGGCTGGTCTTGAACTCCCGACCTCAGTTGATCCACCCGCCTTGGGCTCTCAAAGTGCTGGGATTACAGGCCTGAGCCACTGTGCTCAGCCCACCCACCAGATTTTTAAAGGTTGTGCTGGATATGATTCCAGAGTCAGTAGGGGGATAGTAGAAACAATGTTGGGGAATAAACTTGGAATCAGGAGGCTTAGTTTCTGGAATTATCTTAGTCTGATATGCTCCACAGTGATGAAGATCTACTGACTCAATTTTTCTGGGCCCTATGATTTTTATCTATAAAAGAAGGATAGTAACTGTTTTAAGATGGTAAACATAAAAAGTTCTTCTTTTTTTTTATTTTAGAGCCAGAGCCTCGCTCTGTTGCCCAAGCTGGAGTGCAGTGGCACGATCTTGGCTGACTGCAACCTCTGCCTCCTGGGTTCAAGTGATTCTCCTGCCTCAGCCTCCCAAGTAGCTAGGATTACAGGCATGCATCACCATGCCTAGCGAATTTTTTTTTTGTATTTTAGTAGAGATGGGGTTTCACTGCGTTGCCCAAGCTGGTCTTGAACTCCTGAGCTCAGGCAGTCTGCTCGCCTCAGCCTCCCAAAGTGCTAGGATTACAGGTGTGAGCCACCGTGCCTTGCCCTTTTTTTGTTTTTTTAACTGTAAAAGGCTGTACTCATATAGGGATTGTTAGCCTGCCTACACCATCATGCTTTGTATGACACTATCGAATTTCTGATAAAGTGATTCTTCTTGCCATGAGCCAGACAGTGAGTACAAGGGAGTACTTTCTTAGATGATCCCTTCTTGTTGCAACCAGAGAGTCAGAGCCAGGCACATACTTTATAAACGAGGGAAGAATTAACTTGTTTGACTAAATCTTCTTGGGCTGTGGTTAAGAATTGGCTGAAGCCATCAAATCAGGCCCCAGAAACCACAATTTATTGGACTACATTTTTATTTTTATTTTAATGTTTTCCTCTGTCTGGTGTGCTACTAGTCATTAAGCTACCAGCTTAAGACTGGTAGTCATATGGAGGCTGGTTGACTTGCCTGTTGAATGATAGGGTTTCATTTGTCTTTTTTTTTTTCCTTTGGTTAGTTGATGGGTGATGGGTCGTTTTTGTTAAATGTACGTGTGGAAAATATCTGTGTAAAATTCTACACTTAGTAATATTAATGATTATGTTAGCTACATGAAAGGCAGATTTCTAACGCAGATTCTCCCGGAACCCAAGATTCAGATATTGAAGACTCCATGTTACATTCTTCCTTCACTTGATCTTTGCATGTTACTTGTGGAATGCTAGGAGAATCTTCAATATCCCAGTAGCCTTCTCTTAAGGCTCTACGCTTATTAAGGTGTCTCAATCAGAACTTAACACAGTATTCCAGGTGTAGCTTATTAATTCAACAATAACGATAGTAATGATAATACATACTTATAACGGAGCTTAAGACTGGTAGACATTTTCCTAAATATTTTATTTTTGCTAACTTTCAAAATCATATTTTGAAAATAAGCTAATTATGTTTAAAATAATACATCTTCAATGTAGAAAAAGAGAAAAACTTGGCAAAGTATAAACCAACTTAATTCACTAAATCTCTCATCTGTCTTTCATTTCTATTTGAGTTTTTATTAGCAGATGCTTTTC